>NC_031770.1:23847093-23994422 GCF_001522545.3 Parus major
TCAAAAGGTACTCTGACTGCTTTATTGCTGCTTTAATCAACAGCTGGCAGAATTGGGGTGCATCACCTTTTCTGACTCAAAGTGAAAGGGGAACTCCTGCTGACTTCTAGGCTAGGTGAGATTCTGCCTTGGAATAACTCTGTGGATGCTTGCAGGTGGGCTCAAACTTCTCTGTATACGTTTCTTAGCTTTTAGGTCAGCTCAAGCCTATGAATCTGGGCAGAGTTGCATGTGTTTAAAGGTAATAATTTACCAAGAATGGTGCAGATATAGCTTTGTATCTGTGTAGGTTTTATTGTAATACTGCTTAGAGTACTTATTTGTATGAAGGTTTTACTCTTGAGTCTTGCAGAAGCGTCAAACAGCAGATGGTCTGTCTGCACAATACTGTGCTAATAAGGTTAGCACAATCCTGCCAAAATGTACCAAGTTTACTAAGTATCAGATGTCCCAATATCTGTTTGATTCAGATAAAAATGAATATCTAAATCAGGTGTAAAAAGAGCTGTAAAGAAAGGCAGTCATGCATATGTGTAAATCATATAAAGTGCATTGTGTCTAAGGCACATGAGGAGTGCCTGGAGGAAAGAAGGTCTCAGGGAGAACTTATTGTGCTCCCCAAGTGCCTGGAAGGAGGTTGTAGTGAGATGGGGGTCACTCTCTTCTCACAGACAACCAGTATGAGAGGAAATGGCCTCAAGGTGTTCTAGGGGAGAAGTAGGATGGACATAAGGAAGAATTTCTTCACAGAAAGCCTTTTTAAGCATTGGAATGGACTGTCCAGCAAGGTGGTGGAGCCACCATGGCTAGTGGTGTTAAAGAAATGACTGAATGTGGCACTTAGTGCCACGGTCTAGCTGACAAGCTTCCATCAAAGGTTGGATCTGATGATCTTGGAGGTATTTCTAAACCTCAGTGATTTTGTAGGACATGGTTTTCCCAGGTGTATTTCATGGAGGTCTTTCTGAACCTCAGTGATTTTGTAGGACATGGTTTTTCCAGGTGCATTTCATGGACATGCATGAACTAGCACAACGTCAAGAGGGGTGCACTGGGGCACTCCGCAAACAACATGCCTAACTAAGCCTTGGCCACTGACTTTTGCCTGAAATCCTTGTTGGAGGTAAGGCTAGCACTGGAGTCTCCAGACCTTGATCCTGACATCTTTGGTGCTGAAGTATCTGCTGAGCTGACTGCACATACACAGAAAGAACACTTAACAGCTGAGAGGGTTCCAGGAGCCAGACTTGCATGTGGCCAACTTCCTTGTGAGCAGAGTAGCATGGGTGCATCTAGTTATAAATGTTCCATTGTTGGGGCAGTTTAGAATAGATACAATACAGAGGAAGAGTAAAGCACCTGGAAAAGATTCACTGCTTGTCCAGAAGCCCTCTGTAACTATTTCAAAACCTGGGAAAAGAGAAGTTGCAGGTTTCTTAATCACAGTGGTTAATCACCTTGGAAGGAATAAATGACAAGTACTCTGCTCTCATTTGTGCTCTGGCCACAAATAACTATTGAACTGATAGAGAGGGGGTAGAACGGGAAGGGAACTAGACATCAAAACAACAGAAATAATTCTCAAAAGAGACACTAGAAAAAAAACAACTTTTCTCTTGGTACTTGGTATTTAACTGTTTTTATAAATCTCCTGCTGTTTTGATCCTGATTATTTTCCATATTTATGTGCCTTAACACCTCTTACCTAGTAGTTAGAAGACAGAAGCTCGTCAGCAGAAATGAATTGATGACTTACTAGGTCCTGGTTTCAGATTGTGGGCTGTGGCAAAACTGAGGATGATGGAGCTCTGGTTTAGGGCTCTTGGTCTGGCACCTAGTAAGTGACATGGATAGGATTTAGGTGTTCAAGTACAAGTTGTTATAAAAGGCATCACAAGTATAGTTTGAGTGGAGCCTTAATACTATATCATGAGAGGTATCTAATCTGGAGGTTCCTTAATTTTTATTCTGGAAGTTCCATAGTTTTCAGTTTTGAGCTACTGGTTATTCTGGATGTTGTTCTACATGTTGCTGTGTTTTACTCACTTATCATTCAGTGTGAAATATGGAAATATTTCTGTAATTACTCTGTAACTGCTGGACTGAAAATAAAACACTTTGGTACCTTAATCATAGATGTTCACTTGAGCAGTCAAGTCTGAAGACACATGAACACCAAACTGTACCAATGGTAATCAGAAAAAATGACTCCCTTGTTCAAAAGGAATGATACAGCTCCTTTTTGTGTGTCACAGCTCACACCTATAACAGCCTTAAGGACTGGGTTCAATTTTTTTAATTGTTATTATTTGAATTGTCCCCCTGTTATTAGGAGGATGTAGCAGAGTTTTGCTCTGTGCTTGCCTAGAAAAGCTACTGATGTTAAATATAAGTTATATAGTAAAGCCAAGCCATCTGTCTTTCTCATGAGAAGAATGAACACTTCAATAAAACACATATGACGTCTCAGTTTAATGAGCTTTGTAGGTGATTAAACAATTATTTTTCTGAACTTAATTAGAATTAAAAAAATAAAATCAGGAAATGGTAACTTTTGGTTTCTCAAATATTTAATTGATAATACCTGCAAGTATCTAGGCAACCTGTTTTCTAATGTTGACAATGTGAAGAATAATTAAATAAAAAAAAACCCAAAAACTTTTCAGCAGAGTTCTTGGAATAAAAGCAGGAAAACGTAATTTGACATTTATTATTTCTGCAACAAATTTTATTGTTTGAAAAGAAACAGCAGTTAATAGAAACTGATTATAATAATTTTTCTGCTCTCTTATCCCCTAACATACCTCTTAAGGCTAATTTGACTTGAGAGTTCTGCTACACAGGAGCACATCCATGACCCAGGTGCTCCTGTTTAGTCCCATTGCAGTGGTATGTTCAGTGTAGTATGCACACAGCATCCAGTATGGCATGTGTGGGGTACTGCTGACCACTGTGATTGGTACTGCTGTGCTGGGTCTGGGAAACTGGGAATAACTTGTACCTGTACCAAGTGGTCTAAGTGATGCCTGGTGTTGTTGCAGGTACAGGTTCCCCCTTTTACTGATATGCCTTCCTCTCTTTCACAAAGCACTGAGATTCTCAAGCAGTGCAGCAGATAAGGCCTTTAAAAAAACCAAGCAAACTTTTAGCCAAAGATCTCAGAGGACCTCTGAACTACTGCCAATTAAAACTTCCCTACTGGAAGCTGGGCTGGGTAGCTAGGGTCCTACTGGCTTATTACAAATGACAAATCTGATACAAAGAAATAAAAACTGTTACCAAAGTAGTATCATAGTACCTGTCCCATCTCCTTTTCTACCTCTTGTGGCCGAGACTTACATTTCAAAAGCCTCTAATTTCTTGTAGATAGTATCGTGTGTTATTAGATAAGTAATCCTGCTACTTGGATATGTTGTCATTTCCTTTAGATAAAATCAAACAAACCACTAGATCTTAAAAAAAAATACTGATTATAAATTTTGCTAAAACTTAACTACTTGGGGGAAAAGCTTTAATTTTACACAGCACATTGTGTAAATCATTGTGTTAGAATATTCAAATTTCCAGGAATTTTGAATAAAAGATAATTAAGACTGATAGGTTAAAACTTGGTTATCCTCAAAGCCAACTGACACAGAAGTTATTTATAAGGCTGCTTGCGTTTTGGATCCTGAGCGATGCAGAGAGCAACACATTCCTCTTCTCTATTCCAGCAGTACCTGGAAGAATGGAAAGAGATGATGCAATGTGTATAGAGGGGAATCGCACACTCAAACAAACAAATGAAACATTGATGATATTGAAAAGGAGGAGTGGGCATTTTATCAGCTTTAGCCATGCTATATCTTCCTTTCCATTCTCTCTAGAGGCTGTTTGCCTTTATGTGTATCACGTGTCAAGGTTATGAAACAGCTGTATGCATCCTACTCCAGGAAGAGAGCTGTGTTCTTAGCCTGAACCCCAAATCTTCCTGCGCTGATGTTGATTAAGCTTGGTCTGATGCTTCAATCATCTGCTGTGAGTGCCAGTGGGTGGTTTCAGGCCATATTTTTTTTTGTCTTTTGCATGTTGCGTTTTCCTGTCAGTACTTCTCTCCTTCTTTTTTGTTTTTCTTTCTTTTATCATAAGAGGTGAGCTAGAATGAATGTCTGAATTTTCCTCCTGAAAACACTTTTGCCCCAAGAAATAACAGAGGCTATTGCAAATCCTGCATTCACAGATGCTGTGTTTCTGCACCAGTGATGCCCAACATGGTGCGGATTCAATACATAGAATTTATGTTGCTGGAAGCTGGGGAATCATGCACTGAACCACTGTTTATCTCTACTCACGTAGACTGGGCACGGACAAGCAGGCTGTCACCAGCAGAGAGAGTCAGGGTTTTGCCATCCATGGCAACAGTCGATTTGCCCTCCTGAAGGGAAAGAAGGCTTTTAATTCTTCATGTCCTGTTCCCAGCAGAAAGAAAATGCTGCACATAGGGAAATCTTTCCTACAGAAAGAACACCTCAAACCTGTTCGGTTTCACGAGGTCTAGCTACATATTCAGTTATCTTGTCTGCCTAACACTGTTAGCATCAATAAAAATATGTTTCATTGTTCATTGTTTCCCATCATAAAGCAGCAACCCATTGCCTGATTCTTGGGCTACACTGCCACCATCCCAACCTGGCAGCCTACAAGTTGGTACAGCTCCAGAAATTACAGAGAGAATCTTCTGGAGTAGTTCAAACTCCTCTTCTACTTTTCTGCTTCCTCATAGCTCTTTAAGTCTTGAAGAGCAGTTCACAAGTCAGCAGGGGGCTGACTGAAGTTGCTGAGTCCCCCCACATTGGAATAGAGTAGTTATTATCTGGTCAACCAGGGGAGCCAGGTTCTTGCCAGCCACAAGGTCTTGATTCTACAGGCTGATGTAAGCTGCAGTGTAAACAAATGTCTTTCAAGGTTATGAAATCTTTAATTAGTATTTGGTAGTGCCTGTGAATTTCAACAGAAGGGGAACTAATAGCAATATCTGCTTCCCAACTAGCCTGACTCGTGTAAGCAAAATTAGCTTTTCTTTGGGTGTCAAACATATTCTAGAAGCAAGTTGAATGAAGGACATCTGGATCACCTACAATTCTGATTTAGTATAAACAAGTTTTCAGACTTTTTTATTTGCTTATTCTACTTGATTCCAGTTTGAGTTCAGGATGAGGACAAATGTTTCAAAGCAGAACTAAGAGGTGATTTGCTTTTTCACTTGGAGGCATTCTGATATATTTACAGGATATAGCCTAGGTAGAGTGCATTAAAATTCAAACAAGGATGGATGCCAGTATCACTGTCATCAACATACATGATGAGGAAAATGGGGCTATTTTTACTGTGGCAGCACTTTACAGTTATTTTTCATTACAGTTTAAAGCTGAAAGGTGGTGCCTATTGGTGATCTCTTCTATGAGAAGGAAGGGAATCATTCCAGTTTCTGTTGCTAGAAGGCTTTACTACTGTTCAGTCTGAACTTAAACATGAACTCATCAGTTAACAAGTGTGAATTGCCACATACCAGCTGCCATATCCAGATATCTGAATTCTTTTTACTTTTCTCAGTTGTTCCTGGTCCGTAAGCTATAACCTAAGGAAAAAAAAAAAAAATAAGAAAAGTAATGGTTTAATACAAGTGACCAAAGTGTCCATATTCATCTTCCAACAGCATTTAAAACATTCTATTTTTACAGAAGAATATTCATAGAAGATGACGTTATTTTTACAGACATTAAAATTCACACTATGTTTGGTATTCTCATATTGATTCCTACTGATAAAAAGGGAACTGGTCACACCTGCCACTCCTTATGCTCCTCTGCATCCTCGCTTATCTACTCCTTCTGCCTCCTCCCACTCTCAGTTTTGCATCTATATGCTTCCTGCTTCTGTTCTTGGAACAGGCACTTCCTCCTCATGAACTCTGGGCCCTGTCAAGAGCCTGTTGAAGTAGAAAAGTTTCTTCAATTAACATTAAAAACGCTGCAGACAGGACTTCATCTTTCTCATTTTCTGCCCCCTCTGTGTTCCTCCTGACATTCCCACACTGTCACTTCGCTGTCAACTGTATTGGATTCTTTGGAGTGCGACTCCAAGTAATTCTGGGGAAGAATATGTTTTGTAAACATCACGCGTACAGCACAGATATCAAATGTTGACAGCTTCATTTACACCCAAACTAGACTGTGTTTGACTAAACAGTGAAGTGGAATGTTTTAGGGCAGCCCAGGCTCTCTGGTTGTTGTCCAGTTTTCCTTGTTTCCACTTTATGTAGATGGAGGGGGAGAAAAAAAAAAGTGTGTTTACACACTGAGATTAGACTTGGACCACAAATGCTGCTCAAAGACATAAAGAAGCTGAACATACTTGAGGAGTATTTGCATCATGCTGGTGCTTCTGATTTGGGAAATATGGGGAGAGGGACAGGGGAATGAAGGACCTGTTTTAATCCCAAAGTAAAAGAACAGAAATAAAGTTCAGGTTGATTCTGTAAATAGAAGTAATGAGCTAGAAAGTCCCTGCCCTAAGCTAATCCAATCAATGGACCAAAGATAGGTACTTCTGTAAGGGTGCATAACCTGGTCCGCTGACTATATATTGCTCCAAAATTCACTCATTCTGAACAGTAGGCAACAATTATTCATACCTTTAAAAATATCTTTTATGAGAAATTATACCCCGTTACCTCAGTTTCAAAGTTATCTCCAAACATACTCAAGGATTTCTTTTGTTTTATTTCACCACGATGATCATTTAACCAGCTTGAGAAGGAAAATGGCTCCATAACAGAAGTGGAATTCAGTGGGAAAGGTGTTTCTTTCAGGAGTTCATCTGTAAGCAAGGCAGAGGGTTATCAGTGGTACTTGCTCCCCTTTGTTTTTGCAAACATTTTAATTGAGGGATCAATTTACAGACATTGTCTAGTCAATAGTCAGTTGTAACAGTAAGAAGTAGTGCTATGATCATTATCAGGACTTTCTGAGATTTCAAGATACATGTTATTTATGTGTCTTTATGGAGTGACTTCAAAGATGTTGTCAGAACTGCGTATTCAAACAGTATGCAATACACTACCTAGTTCTTCCTGGCATAGTCCTCATTCTCTTTCAGACTAGCTTTTGTACTGGTAAAATATGTTGTATCATCTCTGAGCCTTTGCTCATATCATATCCCTCTAAAAATGGACTTAGGCATTTAGAATAAGCTTATTCTACATTTTAGAAAAAAAGAAAGCTTTATGTTTTATAGAAAGCTTTTATGTTTCTTCTCTCTTATGTGTCCCCTGATTTTAAATACAATAGCCACAGTAAACCAAACAGATTAGTACAGCCTAAAATTTAAGACAATGTAATTTTTGTGGTGTTCTTGGAGCTGTAGTGGGATTTAATTTCCAGATATTCGTCTTCCTAAATTATTTGATATAAAATAGCTGGAGGACTAATTGCAGTATCAGTATAGCTGGCAAAATTCAAGCTTCATGCTGCATGTTGCTGGTATATGAAATGAGCTTTAGTTACTTACCAGCTCACAGTGAAGTGCAGAGACAGAGCAATTGCCTTGGTGATTCTAAGTAGTTTTTTCTGAGAGGCCATGGGGGATCACTCATTGGGTAACTTTAAGCAGTAAGGCCAACCAGTTGCTGGAAAAACTCCCTGGATGGTTTGCTCCCAAATGTATTGTGGTAATAAACTCACAGCCAAATCTTAGTCTTGGTGCTAGTAATAGAACAGCTCCTTTTTAAGTATTAGTATCAGTGTATTCATTATGGAATATTCTTTTAGTTCTGTTCCAATGCTGAATTTCACTGCTCTGCAGTGTTTTGAATGTATCATTTCAGCTTTTCATTAAAGACCATTTTGTACACAGACTTTAAACACTATCTGAGAGGGTCAGTGCATGCAAGGGATAGCATGTACTAAAGATGCTGTTGCCATTCATGGGACCCCAGTAAAAACACCCATCTCCACATAATCTGAGTGTGATCCTACCCCTGCTGTTGTGGAGACAAAATTTTGCTATTCAAATTTCTTCTCCATTATATTGGGAGGTTTGACCTGATAACCCACTGTGGTCCCTTCCAACCTCACCCATGCTGTGATTTTGAGATATTAAAATAATTATTTTTTTTTAAATAATTTCTTTTGGCAATGCCTCTTTCAGGAAATTCTGAAAGTAATCTGAAGAAATCTGCAGCAAAACAATAATTTTTTTATTTGAAAGCTTTTTTCTTCAGCTTTCTTTTTTTTAAAAAAAACTTCCCACTTTTACATCATTTAACTCAAATATTTAAAACCACTTTTACTTAAAAGCAAACTCCTCCAGAGAAACTAAGCAGCACCAAAGGGGGAAAAAAAAAGTCTTTATGTTAGATTTATTTTGTTTTGAACTTGTAAGTGTTAGCAAGATCTAGTCTTGAACATTTTACATTTTATTGTCTGGTAACACTAAAATGCAGTGTTAAGGTATTTGGTGATTTAGTTTTGATGCTTCATTTTTCTCACTGCAATATGACTGGTTGGGGTTTTTTTCCTTAATTTTCACAGGTTCATCAAACATCCCTTGGAGGTAATTAGGAACACATACACACTTTGTCCTTAAATTATGGATATGTGCAAATGAGGTTGCAGCAGAAAATTGCTTTCTTGACTAGGGACTGATATAAAACAAAGGCCTAAAATATTATTATATGTGTTCACACAAAGCAGAGGAGGAAAAAGAAAATTTATCAGAAATTTTATGAGAACGTACTCAGTGCAACGGGTGTTCCAAAAGATGTTAAAATATTTTGTTCTATTAATAGCTGAAATCTTTACCGGTTGTTTTTGTTTTATGTTTTTTTTTTCAGAATAAAACTCATCATTTGAAATCAGAAAAGTTTCTTGTAGCTTTAAAACACAAGAAAGTTACCCATTGATAGAGCTTTCTACTAAAATACATGTCCTAGCTGAGAGAGAGATGTGGGTTTTTGGTGGTGGGCTGTTTGTTTGTTTGCTTTTAAAAAAACAAAAAGCGTATGGAACCTGGTAGGATAAGAGACAAGTACTGATATATCAATGCGTACTGAAATTCTGTGAGTATCCTGCTCAACTTGGGGAATATTTCTTCTCCACAGTTTAAGAATTCCAGCATCAAGCTGACAAGTTCAGATTTTATATGCTGGAGAATGAATAGAAAAAATCCAAGTCTCAAGGATGGGCACTGTGGTGTTTTAGGCAAGGAGAATTATGAATGTTCCCCATGAGCTGCAAGGAATTTGGGGTAAAAAAGAAAGCCTGAGTACTTGTTTGTATTTTGATCAAGGAGCAACACAAATCTAACAATAAGAAGTCTAAGTTTGTTGTTTAACATCTGTCTCTTTTCCATAATTTTGCTATTTTCCTCTTTCTGCTGATTTCTGACTCCAGTTGCCCTGATCAACTGGGATAGCACACATGGGACAAAAGCACAGAGTGGCCTGTGCCTACTCAGCCCCAGTGTAAAGTGTAATACATCCTGTATTATAATATTGTAATACAGTGCATTCACTGTGGTGCACTGTCCCTTCCTGCTTTGATAAACAGCCACTATCTAACAGTTTAATTTACTTTCAAGTAAAGGTGGAGTTTTCTTTATTTAGACTTTAAGTTCCTCAGTGTAAGAGTTGGGTTTTTTTTTTGACACTTGTCTTATCAGCAGGCCTTAGCCTGTGGTGAGGTTTTGGCTTAATATTGCTTTTGATGTTAATGGCACAAGTGCCATTAACATCAGTGGCAGCATAATGGCCTTTGAAAACTGTGCCTGCATGGAATTAACCTTTTAGTGTGACCCAGTACGGCGATTTGATTATCTGTTACTGCAGAATAAATGAGAGAGCACTGTGGTGATGAGGTACATGACAGATGTGTGACATTATCAGTTGACTACTTGACTGAGTCCTTATTTAACCCTGCTGCTGATCCCTTGCATAATGCTAAAAGCTGTAGGTGTCCTAATGCTTGTGAGCTTGAACTAATGAGCTACAATGAAGAGGATCCAATCTCTTGCAGTTCCACACATATTGGAGTTGAAGCCTGGTGCTTCTAAAGGAACAGAGTATTTCTAATCAGGCTAATGGCTTATATTTAGATATTGTTGCATATATTTCTGTTTAATATGTACATTTGCTTTCAACAGTATCCGAGGAAGTGCAAGCCTGTGTTTCTGGAGCTCTGTTCTAGCAATACTGTGAGACAAGGGGACGACATGTTTAATGATGGAAAAGGTAAAAATATGCCAGCAAAATGCAAGAAAATGGCACTTCTAAGCTAGTCAGCTAATAGTCTTGTTTAGGTTTTTCCAAGTAATATAACACTAAGTGGAACATCAAATCTAATATTTTCTTACATTTTCAGACATCCATTTAAAGGTTCAATACTAATATCCAGTTCTGCAGATCATTACTATTAAAAATTTATATCACAGCAACGTGTTCTTTATGGAAGTATAGCTTTTTTCAAGTTTTAATTACAATGTGATGATATCATGTTAAGCTGAAAAATACGTTGTGTTTACTGAATGAGCTTGTAAATATTTAGAAAAGGAAATTACAGGTTTTAGAGGAAGTTGACTTCAGTTAAAAAATACTGAACTGTACTGAGGCTGAGAATATTAAACTGGAGAGAACAGCGTGTGAGAAAAGAGCAAGTTGAATGTACAGGTGTTGTTACAGCCTCAACAGAGACCATCTAAAGAAGAGTTTGAGCTTGCTGGGAGTACTGTGCTTCTGATGCAATAAAGACAACAGGCAAAGAAGATTGACACTGACCTACCAGGTATATTTGCTTAATCCACATGTTACCTGGAAGGCCCACCTCCCCTTCCCTGGTGATGCCCATAAGCTTTTTTGCCAAGAAATCAAACCATCTCATTCTCTTGAGCCCTACTATCCCCAAGCTATTCCCATAGCTCTTGTTTCTTCAAGATTTGTTCAAAGGAAAAGAGCAATAAAGCACTTGAAATATACCAAAATAAGGTCAACTGATTGCATGTTGGCTTTATGAAAAAGGATGTCTTTCAGTGATGTGTCACCCTTCACTTGGAGACAGCACATTCAAGATGGAACAAGGTTCAAATCTTTAAATCCCCATATACTCTTACTTACTATCCCATCATCCTGAGCTGCTGTGCTGCTTCAGAAACAGTCTGTCCTACATGCTGTGGCCCCATCTCCATGCAAGGATATGACACAGTCCATTACAAATGGTGTCTCCCTCTATAACAGCAGATGACATCATTCAAAGCGGAGTGATTCAATTCTCTTTTTTTTTTTTTTCATCCTTTAACTGATTGTGAAATGGTCCAGACAAGGGATAAAGAGCTCCTGAATTATTTTTAAATTATTTATTCATTTATTTCTGTACACTTTCTAATCATAATTTCCATGTCTTCAATACTATATCATAATTAATAATTCCAATGATAGAGTTTTGCAGCATTTCAAATTTAATTGCCAATATCAGCAATAAAACATTCCCTAGGATGTTCTTCCCATATGTGCCTACCTAATTTCAAAGCAAAAGTCTGTTTTATTCTCCAAGTGAACAGAAATAACAGTCAATGAGACCAGTGGGATTTTAATACCTCTGCAAATAAAACTGATAAAATGAAGGATATAATTTCAGGCATCTGTGTTTGAAAGAACAAGTAGTTAGCCCAGTCCATATAAAAATCCAGAGTGAAAGCACTGAGAATGAGCGATTACTTTGAGGGCTGTTGTTTCATTTCCCTATTTTGGAATATAGATGCAGAAGCCTTTAGTTGAAAATACAGCACTCACTTTGTGCAATCATATATTTCCCTGTGTAACTGTATTTTTTTTTTTTGTAGCATGCCCTGAGAATTGGCATGACTGTTAATTTATGACTTGTCCGTGTAATTATTTCTATGCACATTTTTCTTTGTGTCATTAAATCTCTGCTAAAAACTGAACAACCATTTTTTTTCCTAATTGCAACCAAGAAGTTTGATGAGGAAAACTTTGAAAAATATTTTTGCAATTAAATACAGCTTTTTCAAAAGAAGATATCATCAGCCAGAAGGAAAGGAATAAATTAAACCAAAAAAAGTCACTATTTAGGGCATAATTATTTTTAAAGGTTTTTCAACACCTAGCTAGCTTATTTTAATTAATAATGAAAAACTCTATTGAGAAATGCAGTGCACTTCTCCAATCCCAAAATAAAGAATCTTAATTCTGTTTCTGAATCTGCCTTTTATAACTTGGGACATTTCATTAATCCTCTTTGTATGTAGCTTCAGTTTCCATAGAATAAGAATAGGATATTTCATTATAACAAAAGTTGAGACCCTGCTCTATTGGTGAGACAAGGATTTTTAGAGCATATGTGAGTTATTACCACTAAATAGCCTTAGAAACACTAGTGAAAATGTCAGATGAACTCCATTAGTGAGTTTTCTGTTTCAGATGTTGCTGTCTGGGGAGCATTTAAGAGTGTAAGGAAGAAAGAAGCTACTTTATTAGAGAGGACATACCTGCTGTGAAACTGCTGAGCTTTATAACTCTTAAATATTTCTTATTTTTTTTCACAGAAGTCTGAACAGAAAGGAAAAGATGTCTATATGGTATTTCTTCCTATTTCCCTGATAGGTTTATTATGTACATTATGCACTAGGTATATATAGGTCAGTAATGGCTTGGTTCATATGGTGAAGCATTAGGGGAGTTCCCAGAGCCTACAGTTTGTGTTCTGCCCCTCTATGAGGAGACTCACTTGAGAATACTGTGGGAGAAGCAGATTTCTCCCTGAAGACTTTCTTGGGAGGTTTTTATGTGTTGTCTTCAGCAGCTCTGGGAGCCTGATGAACCTTTTGGCTCCAGAGAATGTGCAGCCTGCAGTCCTGGGTCTTGGATGATACATTGTAGTTTGGAATCAAAAAAACTCTGTGGAAGTTTGCATATGGAAAATCATAGCAGCTCTACTCCAGACGTTGTAATCCTACTTTATTTCTGCATTAAATATTGCTGACTTATGTTGGTCTGCCTGAAATTAATTTTCATTATGAGCTCTTTACTCATTAGGGCTTGGTGTAAAGTAGAAAGCATTTAAATATGAGAGGAGGGGAAATGAAACCAGTGAGAGGAAACATGTTTATAAGAACTGAAGGATTATATTATATGGCTCTATCCCTTTCTTCCACCTACACATCCTTTGCAGTTTAGGTGCTGTTTCAGGAGAGATATAAACATGACTTGGAAGTTACTTAAAGGTCCTACATATGACAGGCTAAAGTGGAGTTTATATGGTCATTGTCAGAAGAGAGCAATGAGGATGATACAGAAGATTCATGTTGTTGATAAAAGTTACGGAGATGATGTTGTGGGGAGCTGTACCATTTTGATGGGTCTAGAGAGTTTAAAATTATTAAGTCTCTGTATTGGTTAGTCCTTAATTGGATAATCCTTAACAGCTGAATGCTCATATACTGTTGTGTTTTTTTTAAATACAAGTACTCAGAGCAGAAAGAAATGCCATGTTATAGAAGAGAAGGAATAATCCATTTAGGTGTGTTGGAAGTCCTTCAAGATGAGAGTAAGGAGAATCAAAAAGTCAATTTTCTAAACAGATACATAGCAAATAAAACTTACGTTCAAAATTAGCATTCTTATTTGAAAAGAAACCCACAGAGACAGTATCTTCAGAATTATTTCAATGTACTTAAAACAGAAAGGCACAAATATTTATAGTTATTTTAAGTTCAAAAGCATGGCCTTGTATTTGCCCTAATGTAAATGCAGACAGAAGATTTTCCTCCATGTTTTTAGTTTTCTGAAGTAGTTTTACTTGAATTAACATTGCTCACTAGCCAGTTAACTGAAAAGAAGAAAAAAATAGAAGAATAAAGATCTGCTTGTTTTTATATATCAGTGAAACAAGACTGAGCAGCAAATACTGTCTATGGAAGTTCACTGGGTTAGCTATAGAGGATGACCATACAGAAGCTGATTTTTATAGTGCTGAGCTTATCCTTATAACTTCTTTAATAGCACTGCTGAGACCACAAAACATTTACAAAGCATGCCCTAGGCTCCATGGTAACCCCTACACCACTGACAGAAGAAACTACCTAATTTTTTGTGCTCATTCAATTCCTTAGGTTTTGTTTGCTCTGAATCACAAACATAAAATTGCACTGTGTTCTAACTATGCTAACTAGATTCTTAATCTAGACTGTAAATCATCCTAGATACACTGAAAAATCAATGAAAATTTTCCTAGTGAAAGCACTACGGGACTGGATTTTCTATTAAATATCTGTATGTTCACTCACAATAAACCTTGTTTGGGAAATTAACTTTCATTGACAATAAGAAGTAGATTAGTTTGGAAAAACAAAAACCTGACATTCTACATACAACATTAATGTTCATGAGGTTCATTTCAAACACACCTAACTAAGGAAAAAATTCTTGCAGTTTTTTTCCCATCAAATTACTCTTAAAAAAATCTGGATTATTTCAGGCATGGCAGGAAAAGCTTTTGAGCTTCTGGTTACTTCTGCAAAGAATATTTAGCCATCACTGTTTATCAGAACTGAGATTTCTCTGTCTGAACTGTCGCTTGTCCTCTTGACTATAGAAGTGGGATGAAATAGATACGTTGGGATAATCTTGCTCTCAGGCTGATTCAGCTGAAGTAGAAAGTGTTGTTTTGATAACTATGATTCCTCGTGTCAAAAAATATGAAAAGTAACCCAAACCAACCCATCTTGAGAGTTTCCTGCATAGCCTGTATTCTAAATACACTCTTTTTGATTAAAAACGAGAGAATATTCTCAGACTTTTTTTCTGCACATGGAAACAAAAGAGTCTAGTAATAAAATACAAAACATTTCCAGAGAGGATGCCTCAAGTAAGGATTGTATACAATATGTATTTGTGATTATGCTTTTCCTGGTGGTATTTGAGTCCCTCTTCTGCTGTGTCTTCATATATTCTGATTGCCCTACTTTCAGAGGGACTATTGGCTAAGCCAGAAACCACAAATAAATCAATAAAAGGTCTGGATTTAAGTTTTTTTTGTTTGTTTATTTGTAGTTTTGTTTTGTTGTTGTTGTTTTTGTTTGTTTATTTATGGGTTTTTTTTGTTTCTTTGTTTGGGTTTGGTGGTTTTTTTATGTGGTGTTTTTTCTAAAGCCATCGGCGCTTGATTGATTCCATTTACAGCCTTCCTCTATGAGTGAGCTGCAATCAAGGATTTCTTTGAAGATGTTTTTCCTCAATTTTATTTCATTTCTCTCTAGGAAGGTAAGGTACTAGTTCAGGCTTATGTAGAGAGGAACCTGAGAGTGCTTCAGCTGGCACTTTTAAATTGAGGTTATTCTGGATTTTCAGAAGTGAAACTGAAAAAAAAAAAGGCTGAAACTCCATCCTCTGCATAAGCCAGCTCAAACAGTGCTGAGGTATGTATTGAGAGAAACATCATGGCAACTGGTGGTAGCTTGTTGTATGTTATAAATGTCATGCTGGTTGTGGAACTCTACTTCTTAAAAGAAAAAAATAATAAAAGAAAGAAAAGAGAGCTGCTGAGGGAATAAATCTGAAGCATTATTTTTATATCAGCTGGGTATGCCTTCAGAGTAAACATATTACCAGCTTACTTCTATCTCAGTTAAACTGTTAGGGGTTTTTTTTATCACTGTCAGTCTCACTGACAATTACAGGAGCTATAAACTAAAACTTTTGTAACTAAAAATATGGGGTATCTTCCTCATACATAAGCTATCTTGGACATTGGGCTAGCTACTGTGCACAAAACCTGAAAATTGGAAAAAGGCAGCTGTTCCCCAGGCTGAAAACTTGCCAGGCAAATTACAAGAAAAGAGCTTCTGTACTGGATTTATCAATAACAGTTTCTCAGAATTACTTGTTTAAAAAAAAAGGTGTCAGGATACATTGTAGCTTCTGATTGATTGTCAGGTTTGTTCTTTAGCTCTAATCTTCTGCAAAATATTAACAATATAAATTTTTTATGTTATTTTGTTTCTGCCCTGATATTATTAATTTGTTACTGACATTAAAACTCTTAGCCTGGTGAGGGATGCTTATTGGAAACCACTGTACTGAACAAGGATTCTATGTGTGATACGGTATTTTTTTTATTACAGCAACATCTAGAGGCTTCATCTGAAATTTTATTTCCTCTGCTAAACACTGTATGAACACACAGTAAGGCAGTGCCTGTGGTACCTAGCCCTCACACATTCCATGCAAAAAAAAACCAAACAAACCAAACCACCAACACCCAAACAGGTGACATGCTCAGACTAAAACAGATTTTGATAGTACATAGAAATCAAAGCAAGATCTTGGAGACCACCCCATTTTATTTATAAGAAACATGGAGCCTTTCCCTGAGAATCACATTCCCCAGTCAGACAAAGAACCAATACCTCAAGCTGGTTCAGCAACAAAGTTTTCAGGCAGAGTTTCTGACTGCTTTACCATTTTCTAATTGCAAGGGCTTTAAGGTTTCTATCACATACAGAAGACTTTTAACTTCACATTGGTGACAATGTTTTAGTTAACTATTTTTAAGAACTTTGATGTTCATGCAAAAAAAAAGTTTAACCCAATTTTAGGATTTGAGTAAGAGCTTTGTTCTGTTATTGACTGAGATGTCAGACAGTGACTTTTTTTTATGGTGACTATCAAAGTGAGAAATGGGATAGATGTAGAAATAATGTTCCACTGGAACTTATGTCTCTCTTAGAGTAATTCATAACAATCATCTTAAGATATTTAGGAATACATGTGGAGATGAAGGACAGCTGGTTCCAAGAACCTTTTAGAGAGGGGAAACTAAAATTTCTCTTGGCACAAGATCTATGGAATTCAGGTTTTGAGTGTAACTGGGGCATGACATTCAAGTTGGTCATAAAGTCAAGCATAGCAGAACTGGGTGCAGTGCACCTGAGCCATACATACATTTCTTTGTTGGTGCAGGAAGTCTCTCAGTTGCCAGCACAGATGAGACAGCAGAGAGATTTGAAAGAACAAACCTAGCTGAGCAGTGGGATTGACTGAAAAGGTTGGTGTTTGGCTAACTGGTGTAGGAACTTTCTAGAAATGAATCTCAGGCTGTCCTGTAGATTACACAGGAAGCTTCTGCTCTTATGATTATTTTCCATGTGTCATTTAAGAACTTGGTAATGTCATGGAGACTTTCCAGGTAGTTCTTCCAGCAGGACTGATCAGGTTGTACCTAAATAAAGCACTTCCAAATAGTCTATGGAGCCTGTTCCTGCAGGTGCAGAAATGGTTGTATAGTGTGGTCTTTTGTACATCATTCAGATGTAAGGGTGGTATTTTGGGCATAGTTTCTGTTAATTAATAGTAGTGGATCATGCACATGCTGGGTGCTCATGTAAAGCTGTGGGCCAGCAGGACTGTAAGATTTCAGCAAAACAATTTCCCACTGCAGGTGCTGTTGCAATATCCTTGCAATTGAGGCTTTTGTTGCCATGCAGAATGCAAGCATCATGTATGAGAGATCTGGATCCTAAAGCCAAAACTAATAATTTTGCTTTCTAGAAGTAACTTTCTCTGTTCTATGTCTCTTTACAATAAATTCAAATGGAGTTACTACTGGAGTATCTGTTCCAGTGTGGAATTTGCAACCACTATCCACAACAGAGACAAAATAAAAAATGTGGCAAGACAGCATGGAAATAAAATGTTAAACAGACTCTACAGGAACCAAAATTATCTGGCTTAATCTAGCTTTCCCAAGAGTAGATCACAGAATATAGTTATAAGTAAAGGAGTACAAGTAGGTATAAAATGTATTCATTTTAATTGCAAAAATCTCATTATGGGCTGTCAGAAGTGAAATTTTGTTAGTATAAGACTTGAAAGGAAAGGAAGGATAGAGATACTAGTGTTTCAAACCAGTATAGTTACCTGATAGGTGGTTATGATGGCATCACATGACCAAACAAGATGCTGTTGGTAATCAAATATATAGAATTTCCTTGCAGTAATGAAAGGAATTACTTCCCAAAGTAACTTTAATTTACACAACCAGAAGGAAAAACAAATATATATTTTATGTGGTGAGAATCATTGCTCTTCAATCAGAAATTTTACTAATTCTGAAATTAATTTGTATTACCTGGGTTTGGTTTTCCAGTTTTATATTGCCTTGAATTGAAAAACCTGGAATAATGAACATTTAAACAGAAGTAAAAAAGTTATGTTCTGTAGGTTAACAAAGACTAGGCAGCAATACTGGCCAGTAAGTTTTGTGCAGATAATGGATATGCCAAATCCTCGGCTACTATCACATTTATGCAAGACTATAACTATTTTATGGACAGAGGATTTGTCTCAAAATCCTACAAGATGAATGTGACTAAACAGTTCCCTTGTTCGACTGCAGTAACCATTTAATAAACTGATTGATTAATGACATTCACATGTTTCCTAGAAAGTAGCTCTCTACCAAATTTGCCACAATCCTAATCATGCATAAATAATATGAATTAAAAGTACTTGCATTAAAGCAGGAGTGAAAGAAGCCTTAAAGCAGTTCAGTGCTTTACTTTGATAACCTAATATTAATCAGTGTTAATTTTTCACTTAATTCTTTTTGCTCTTAGAAGCGGTGTGCTGCAAAGTTTACTGGTTCGAAGAAGTGTGCTCCAGATGGATGTGTGAAATACTTGATTTCTCATTTTTTTTAAATCTGATTTGATAAATTTGGGGCATGCAAGGCATGATTAAAAATTTATAGAGCGGCAATTAACTTTTTAGAAGTCTATGCAAATGCAGCATAATTAGCAAATTAATGACATAAGACACAGATTGACAAAGATCTACAATATGATTTCAATTTTTTTAAAATTTACAAAGGAAAAAGCTTACTCTTGAATTATTGGTATAAGTTGAGTGCCAAGATCTTCACAGTGAAACCATTTTTCAAAGAGGACATTAGTTGATTCTCCAACATAATATCTGATAAAGTAAACACATTAGTCAATCCTTTTATTAACTAACTGGTCAGGCAGTTTCAGTCTTTTGAAGAAAACAGATACTAGATTTGTGTAAGAGCAACTTATTGTCAAGCCTGGTGTACTTCATTCTGTGGAATGGTTATTTGGGTAAGCTCTCTGTTTCCCTGGTTAGGTGACTTGGTGGGTGAGACGTTCAAATTTCTGTGGAGTGACTTGTAGTTCTGTTGATCAACCACAAATAAATCACCAAATTCCTTCAGCAACCTTTCCCAATTTCATCCTGGAAGTGATTGCTGCCATAATCTCTTGGGACCAATAGCTTTCACCTTGAATGTAGTAGTGCAAAAAGACTGGACCCAAATTACCATTTCCAGTAACTGCTTCCCTCCATCTATGATATAAATACCCATACTTGACAGAATCAGCTTGCTTAATGCCCATGCATGGGCTGATGAGAAAACAAGGTGGCTTATGGACTTGTTTGTGAAAAATAGGTGGTTTCCATCTACACAGTTTTGGGAAGTGTTTGAGTCATCCCTCTGAAAAGGAATTTAGTGCTTCACTTGTGTTAATTTTTTGTCTTAACAAATAAATAAATAAATTTTGGTGAGGTCAGCAAGTCAAGGTTGCTGTATGGAATTAATCTATGGAATGGCAAATACAGAATTTACACTCAGATTTTTGAAAGACTGCATGGACTGACAAGGAATGATGCTCCAGTCCTGTCACTCATATTGTCAATGTCTTTAAAAAGGTCCCACATGCCTTTAAGGTTAAAGTTACTGGAATGTGTACCTGAAGAGGAAAGCTAAAGTTATGTAATTATCCTGTGCATATCTGTGTGTTCATGTCTGTCTCATGTATCTATACACATATTTTTCAGAAATTTTCTAAGAGCTCCTCAAGTTTTGCAAAAAGAGGATACATTGAAGAGAGTAACAGTATCTATATCTCCAATATAGGAAAAGTTGGGATGCCAGCACAAATTCTGAACACAGAAAATCTACAGAGAAGGGAGATGCTAAAAATGTATCTTGTTTGGTAAAAATAAAGTATCCAACAATATGACTAACATCAAAATTATTTGGTTTCATACTTATTTGCCATAGAATTAACATTAGCTAGATCATTTTTCTCACAGCACAAGACATGTAATCATTACTTAGACTGGAACACTGGGGCAGGCTACTTATTCTTTGCTTGCGCAGTAATCAGCACACTCGGGGCTCTGATTTATCACTAAGGTTTGTAGACATGATAAATAATGGAACAGTAACACAGTATTAGACCTTGAGTCAGCATACTTCAAAGTGCATTATGATTTCCTCTTGTGAGTCTTTGCTGCAGGTGGCTGGTATTGAAAAAAGTATGAGAACATTAGAGGTTCTAATGTTCTAGTTGTAAATTCCTCTCTCTCCCAGGAGCACATAGAGGGAATGTAGGTTCAAAAGCATGACAAGATTGTTCACTTCCAAAACTTCAAGTGTCTTTATTCACCACATCAGTGTGAAAACAAGGTCAATAAAAACCTGTGATTTATTTTCAGGCTTCTGATTAGATATTTTGAATTGAGGATGTGCTAATTTCCACTCACAAGCTATAAGGTAGCTTTTAGTTTAGCTTCTCCACATGAGCATGCCTATATTGGAGTGCAAATCTCTAGATCAGCCTGGATCCCCAAAAAAGCTTTCAACATTTCCCTCTCTCATACCATTCACAGACTTCACATGGTAGGTTGTTTTATTTTACTTAAAGTTTACTTTACTTTACTATTTTTTTTTTTTTTGCATTAATAATAAATATTTTAATCTAAACCACAGGCCAATTTTTTCTAGTTCAAAGTATCTTTTAGATAATGTAAGTCCACACAATCTACAGATCTGCAATGAAAGGATAAAAAGAAACAAGTGCATAGGTAAATAATACTTTAAATGAGCTGGACTTGTTTTTATCTTGGAATTTAATCATGTGGATTTCTTTTCTTGAATGGTCCCTTTCTTAGTTTCTCTCTGTAGCCTTTTTTCTTAGAATGAAAAATTATGTCTTTCTAGCTCTGCATACTTGCAGTCTTCTTGCTGTGACACTACCCATGCAATGGATTATATGAACAGCTATAAATTCTGCTTGGTCTGTCATCTCTGGTAAATACCAAGGCAGCGTTTCTAGCCTGGCTAATGTTATACTGTTGTGACTTTTCCTCTTAGACTTGTGAATTCTGTATGGACACAAGACAAAGACAAGTCCTGCTCCCTCTAGAATGCAAAGCAAACCATTCACTTACATGAAGATGTTTTTCTCAGAAGGCAACAAAACCTAGACAGAGGTGTGTACAATGTAGAAGGACTAGCGGTGAGAAAATTGACTTTTGTTTCCAGCTTCCCACACACTTGACAAGAAAGCAACTCTTGATATTTTTGCTTTCAGTGCTTACAGAGGAATTAATATTCTGCCTGCCAGAACTGATAAAAAAACCTTTTTTCTTTCGGTTGTTAGAGAGCTCTGAGTTCTTTTTTAAAACTTAAGGCAGTAACAGTAGGTTGTACATAAGTAGATTTCTGTAACCATAACATGTATTTAATAAATTTCAATATTGTTTAACTAAAGAAAATGCTAAATGACATCTCTATTTATGTGTGTATATATAAATAGATGTGTGGATAGAATTAGCATAAAATTGCCAGGATGAATATGATAAATTATCAGGAAATTAAAACACAGCATTGATATGAGAAATTAGTTTATATTTTGAATTCTAACAGATTAGTCAATAGTTTATACTTCACCTTAGCCCATCAATTTCTGTTTTTAATCTTTCCCTCTCAACCACAAGACCCACAGTGTTTTCGTATCGCTGAGGAGAATGAGGTATCCTGGCAGGTAGCAGGAACATCTGTTAAAAATATCAGAAAGCATCAGTGTCAGGAAGTCTTTGTTTTTTGCATTATTTACCTGCCCCTCAACCAGCAAAATCTTCTTCTCCTTGCCCAACTTCTCCCCTACTCTTTGTTGATCCCATGTTGCTCCTGTGCAGCTGCACCCACTGTGGTAGTCGCAGCCTGCAAAGAGTTTCCTGCTTTCTCTGTGAATGATGACATAGTGACTGCAATCAGCACTGCCTTGATGGCAGTGAAATTCTCTCCTCCTGGTTTGATCATCATTGCTAGACACAACTGAAATGAAAATCTAACCAATTACTCCTCTGAAATTTATAAACTTATTGCAATTTCAGAGTAACTGGAATGGAAATAAAAACCCATTTTTTTGTCAGCTCAATAAAATGCCTGAACTAATCAGCCACATGTATCCTCCCAACAGAATGAGCACCTTTGATTGCATGATGAGGAATGCTATTCTCTCCAGAAATAATTAACAAATATGAGGGGCTATTTACTCATGCAAGTGACAAAGCGAAAAGGCAACATCTGCTTAATTGAAGTCTATTTCTGAAGCCTGAGAATAAACCCTTTCCAAGCAGCTACCTCTGTAGCAAGTTGGTAAGCCTGTATTCTTCACCAGTACAGATGTTTTTGCTAAGGTTGGGTAGTCATTACAGTCTCTCTGTCTACAAAACACAGCTAATGACAGTGCTTCAGCAGTACTAGTTCAGTCTTTCCACCAAGTATTGTGTGCTGCTTTTCATCAGTGCTTCTCTTACATGCCGAGATCTCAGCTGGGTGTGCTCCTTCAGTATGAAGTGTAATACCAGAACCTCATAGCTAGAAAACGTTGTTGTTTCGTCATTGAAAAAGCTGCAATGCTTTCAAGGACATTAGCTATTGGGTTTAAGACATCTTCCATTTTAAAGGCTGTCTCCACTAGACCTAATAATCCTTTTAAAGACTCAAGTGCAGGCCAAACTTGTGTCAATAACCACGAGTGGCAGTTGTTGTACATCTTACTCATACTAACAACCAGAATCTATTCATGCTCTCAGTAAAAGCACTACAATCTATGCTTTAGCAAGTGTACTAGTATAAAGAAAAATTGGATACATTTTATTCATGAACGGCTCTCTTAAAGCTGTCCTACTGTGATAGTTGGAAAGACAAGCTGTGAGGACTAAAGAAGGCCAAATATATATGAATAATTTAAATTCCTCAGTTTAGGCAGTTACTTTATGGTGTGTGTGTGGGGGAGAGTGGTGTGTACCTGGCAAGGTGTAAATAAAAGACTGATCCAATGGAATTCACACGGCAGATCTCATGCAAGGCACGAGAACAAGAACTCTCTGTAAGGTCTTGACTATCTGAGTAAGTACCCCAGATGTTCAGAGACATTTTTATCTATTATTGAAACAGTCAAATGTTGAACACAGTTTATTGTAGTTTCCTATTATTTACTTGAAATTTTCTATACTCCATTCAAGCTTTTTTTTCTAATCAATCCTGATGCCACCTCTTGCACAAAAGGGATAAATTGGTTTCTAAATAACACATAAAGCATTCATTTAACATACTTATGTACAACTATAACAGAAAAACAATCTTGTTTTACCTCCCCTTCTCGGATGACAACATCTTTTTGTTTCCCATTTTCAATTATCTTCAAACACATATCCCCTTGAACCTGGTAAAAAAGCTGAAGAAATAAGAAAATAGCATTAAGGCAGGTACTCCAAAACATGCTGTACTTTATATCCTCTATATGAAGAATACTTGTATAAATACATTCAATTTGCTGTTGCAAGAATTTTCAGATTTTTTCTGACAATAACAGGCTTCTAAAATCTGTTGATTTAAAAAGTGTTACAGAATATGTATTATTTCTACTATCTTACTAAGAATTAAAAATCTATCCAAGAGGTCTGTAACTGCATATAGATCTATCCCCTGGACCTCCTGAATTCCATTGTCCTGGTTTTACCACTGGAATTACTTTTTGGAGGCCTAAACATTACTGTTCAAGCATACATTAATTACATGATATAGAAAGCTTCATTTCAGATGCAGCAGGGTCTTTAATCAATCAAATTAAATGTCATTTTTCCAAATAAGCTCCAAACATGCACACACAATTTTTCTCCTGTACTTTTTCAATTTTTCAATGGCACTTTCTCATTTGGGAATAATTGCTCATTTGGAAGCTGTTCTGCTTTACTTTTGTGAATACCCTCAAATCCAGCAACAGCTGCTGTTCTTCCCGCTGTGTATGTAAAAGGTTTACATTCAAAGTGTGTTTAAGGACAGAACCACTGAACCCAAAATTCTGTCTTTGGTGACCTTCCCATGTCTGTTTTCAGATTCAGATTCAGAAACCAGTTCTGCTTTGTGGGGGCTCTGAGGTGCTCAGGTCTTCATGTTTCATGACAGAACTGTGTTACAATCTGTAAGCAGATCTGTATCTTTGACCAAAATAAATGGGCACATTCCCCCTCATTTTTATGTAGTGCAGAGCAATAATATTTCCAAAAGTCACTTCTGCCAACCTTTCCCTGTTCTGTTTATCACATCTAGAAACCAGAGTGCTAGTGCAGCTATAGTTTGAAACATGATTCAAAGTTAGAACTATAGTTGAAAAAATCCCTTATTTATAGCAAGTCACTACAATTTCATCAAAATGAAAAATAAATAGGGGAAAGAAGAAACCACTGAAGCATGCAAACCCTGTGAACTGAACTCTTACCAACATTAGAAAAGCTTAATCAAGCTTTAATCAAGCAATAATCAGTATTATTTCTGAAAGGGTTTTGAAATATTAATATATGCCCCCTGGAACTGAAAAAAACACCTCTGTAAACATAAGAAAGAATAAACATGCTGCCAAGGGAACAAAACAATAGGGAAAACTTAAGATACACTGGAAAAAAAGCTCATGCTGAGAGCTTTAACATGAGTGAAGAGTTCACCTTGTGCCAAGGACATGACTACAGATAAATTATAACTTTTGTCTACAAGGTCACAATGCCAGGCTACTAATCCTTGTTGCAGTCCATTTCCCTGTGTTCTTTTGCTCTTACTTTCTTTGGTATTTCCAAAGGGCAGCACACAATGCTACAGCCGCCCTCCTTCCATTGGGAGCTACCTGCACGACAGAGAGTGATCTCAGAGGGGAAATTACCTCTCCTTCAGTTCATAGAAGTTATCTAAGACCATATGATCTAGATGGATTGTCACACCACCTGTGGGTCATATGGCACTGATAATGCTGAAACCAAAAGTATTTTGGAAATCTTGAGTATTTGGAGTATATTTTTTAAGTATTATTTCCACTGCAGTTACTGGGGCAGCTAATACTGAACACATGCACAGGACAGGTAGATGAGGGAAAGGAAAAGAGAGGCAGAGTTTATCCTGCTTCTGACATGAATCATGCAGCTCAGCAACCTTCCTGGAAATGAAAAGTTTGAGAGTGGATGTCAGCTATGCAGCTCAGAGGTGAAGCATCACAGTCATAAGGAAAGATTATAAAGAGTAAGTTATGAATTAAACAAATTGTTTTGCACTAGGAGAGAAGGAATGACATATGCAACACATTGTCAATGACAGTGTTTTTCTGACTGAATTTAAATAGTACCTTTCACTGTAAATGATGATCTATTCTTCGAAAGTTTTTTTCTTTTAAATTGCTTGAGTGTTTCAGTCATCCATAAATCATCTGATGTAACTGTGATTAATACAAGTGGCAGCAATTACTGAATCTACTGCTTTGTTTATAATATAACCTGAACTTTCTATCAAGGAAACTGTCAGCTATTTAATATCTCAGTGAGTTACAGTTCACATCCATTTCAGAGACCAGATTGGCAACATAGTTCTGTCTTTGGAAACTTATTTTTTCTAAATACTGACTGACTTTTGCCTTTTGGGCAAATCTAACATTTTCCTAAGTCTCTCTGGGAAAAAATATCAAGGCCTGAGTTAGAAAATTTGAGTGTGTATGTATGTATATACACAAGTATATACACTACATATATATATATATATATATATATATATACACACATATACATACATACATACATATACACATATGTATATGTGTGTATGTATGTATGTATGTATATACATATATATACAGATAGCCAATAGAATTCATAACACTTGAAAATATAAGCTTTCCCAGATGTATTGTTCTTACTGGAATAATCTAGTATCCATTCTCCCCAGCAGTACTAAAAACTGAGGAAATATGCAACATTTCTGCTCTATTAACATCTTATTAATGACAAGGCCTCTTGTTACGTGAAATGTATATATCTCTTCTTGTAGAAAAGCCTAGATTTGTATATTGCTACTGCATAATGGCTCACAATTGGGCATGAATTTTGTCTTTCTGGGTGAAAAATGTGTCATAAGGAAGAAACAAACGTTGTTAACCATTCTCATTATCCTTTGTTGCTAAATGTGCTTATTTATTCATTATTGTATCCTCTTTTTTTCTTCTTCTCCTTTTCCAGACTTGAGCATTTTGTTCAGTTTTCTGCTTACTATGTCATATCTTGTCATTATGATGATACTAAGAACACCTCCTTTACTAATCCTCACCTTACCTCTAGAAGTCATGAGCCACCTAGAAGTGCTTCTTTGTCCCAAGCGTAACATTATTTCATAACACTGCTCAGTATCATTAAAACTGCAGATATACCTGCAAAACTCAAATGAAAACACCTTAAGACTGAGAGGGTGTTTTTTATTATTAATTTAATTTTCCTTAAATTTTCTTTGCTGTAGGAGAAATGCATCCTCCTTCCTTAGTCTGCTTCACCCTTTTTGATCATGCTTCAAGTCTCACAGTATTGCGCCTGCAGGGGAAGGCAGTGTGGCCAGTGCTGAATCACTATCAAGTCTGTACAGGGATATTTCATTCAATTATGAATACTCACAGAATAAATTATGCTAGCATTCCTGGAGGCAAGAGGAGGAGATGCACAGAGGTAGGAATTCACTGTTGCCATCAGTGGAAGCATTGGTGAAGCTGCTTGTCTTGACAGAAATTTCAACAGGGTAGTAGAACATGTGGATACTACCTTAAAAAGAGCTAAAATCCTCACTATATTAGTGTGGTGAGAGCTGCTCCTTCATCCAGCTATATGTATCCTAGCAGAGTAAACAAAAAAGCATCTAGTAGTGGAATACAGGATTTGTAATTGGTCTGTTATTGGCTAACTAAAAAATCCACAAGTCTGTTTTATTTTATGTACAGCAGTGTATGTAATTTAGTTTGGATCCACCTTTGATATCGAATTCTGCCTAGACACAGGAACCCAGAGCTCCATGAGGGCTTTGATAGCTGACAGCTTATTTACAGACCTCTAAAGAGACCTGCAATTAGCAGGATGTTTGAGTTCTGACTGCATTTAAAAGTGGAATTTGGGATTGCTCAACCACTTCTGGGATTATGCTCTGGCTCGGTATATCCTGGCTTGTATCTCTTGTCATATGGCTAAGTACTAAATTAATTTGCAGAGCAAATCAAATTCTGATGTGGGAGTAAAACCTGGGTGTTCTCCAGACTTCAGTGGTGACTGATCTATTTGAGCACAGAAAAACAATTTTCTCCCTTTCTCATCACAAGGGTTTTTCAGCCATCAGAAGTCTACAAGACAAATAGATGAGGAAGACAGAGATAACTGTATTAGAGGACTTTTTGGTGTGGTTTGTTGTTTTTTTTTATTTCCCTCTGCTCATTTACATGTCATTTGTGGAACCTGAACACTAGCCAAAACTCATCCCAACACTCTTATGCAGCAAAAATATTTCAGAAGACACAATCTCCTTCTGATGAAAAAGGATCATTGTCCTTATTACATTTTAATAGGAGCTTTGTTTCTTATTAAAATATTCCAAGAGTCTTTACCAGATAAATGTAGGGGTTTTTAAATGTAAAGAAGAAAAAACATTTCTTTTGCTTCATTGTGATTCAGGTTCTCACATTTATTTGGGATATAAGCACCACAAAACAAACAATGGGAATTCTCACCTAGCCCCACTTTCCCCTTGTTTTCAGACATCCACTATCCTTATAAAATGCAAAGGACAAGTTGATCTGATAGGGGAGAGTTTCTCAAAAGCATGCTGACTGGAGAGCAGCATACACTAGAAGGGGTCAGGCTTCATTTAAGCAGATCATCTGTCAGAAACTGGAGCCAAGTCTTACTTGTGGTGTCTGTGTGAAAGTGAGAGAAACTGAAATCAAAACTCAGCTCAGAAAACTCAGATGAGCTGTGGCAGAGGTAAAAAAACCTGTATCATGTTTCAAACCACAAAGTTATTTGTCAGTAAGACCATGTGAATGTGCTAGAAGAAGCTGAAGAGATTCACCGAGATGATCAAAGGGAGGGGAACTCCTGCTCTGAGAGTTCTCTTTAGGACTGCAGTATGACGGTTTTGGTCTGTGGGGCTGTGCCAATAATTAGGTGGCTCTATCCATAGGAAACAACCTAGATACTGAGAGCAGAAACTTAGTAAAGTACAGTACAATGAGAAGTGGGACTTCTAAATCCATATGGGGTTTGTGCCAATGCAAATCTGTTGCAGGCGGTAGATGAAAAGCTGATTTTAATTTCTCTGCATGGAACTGCACTGTTTTATATAGACTCAGCATCAGAATGTAAAATGTTAAGAAATCAGTCAGATAAATCAAAGTCAGTTGAGATTCATTGTGTGTAAATGGTGGACTGAGATGGCCAAAGAGATAGCAACATAACTGCTTTTTTGATCCTAGATTTAGCTGTTAGCATATCTCACTTTTCCCCCAAAGCAGCCCACACGTTGCAGTAAATAAATTCTGAAATCCTTTTACTAGAGCTAGGCTTTGTTATGATTGTGGGGTTTCTCTGTCATGAACTTTCTCCAAAATATATGGTCCCCTTGAGTTTTCACTTTTTTCTTTGGAAGAAGATTTTGTTTTTTTTCTACCCTCAGGCTTTACAAGTAAGTAAAAATGCAGTGAATACACCATGAAGCCTGTAGGCTATGTTAACACTGAAATTTTCTTGTCACAAATGCTATGGTATGATGAAAATTTCAAGACCAAGATACATTGAGGACTGCTCCCGGGTACCTGCTACCCCATAGCTGTGAGGGGTTGAGCGCAGGAGGACATAGCCTCAATCTGTGCCAGAGGAGTCTTAGGTTGGACAGCAGAAAGAATCTCTTCATGGAAGGGGTTGTCAGGCATTGAAATGGCTGCCCAGCGAGGTGCTAGAGTCATCATTCCTGGAGATGTTCAGAAACAACTGGACATGATACTCAGTGCCATGGTCTAGACAACAAGGCGGTGTTCAAAGGTAGGACTCAATGATCTTGGCAGTGTTTTCCAACCTTACTGATTCTGCAATTCTATGATCATGTCAGGGCTGCCACAGAAACTTTCAGTAGCCTCATCAATTTGACTACACAAGAATTGTAGTCACTAGTCCAGTGAACCCAAAAGTCTCTTGGCAAATGAGGCACATCAGAGTAATGATTCATTTGAAACCCTCAGAACTCATTATGTAACACAAACACTTCCTAGTGTTTGAAAGTTCTGTCAGCATTAGCTATACAGGTACATTCTCACAGCACTTTTTTGCCACGTTCCAACAGAAGATGCACTTCCCAAAGCAACTGCTTCATTTTGAATGAGTCTGATTTTGAGGCAGAGAATGTCTAAGTAGATGTTTGCTGGCTCTGCCTCTATTCTGATGGAGAAGGCAGCAAAAGGGAATTTTACAAATAAGAATGAATGTGACCTCCTGGTAAATTCCAGCCAAAGACTGTGAATGGTTTATCTCTTGTAAGGTGCAGCTTGACTTTTCTCTTTAAAAAACCTGTACAATGGAAAACAATGTCTCAGGTATGAGACTTTCTGTGCAGAAAGGTGGCAAAGAAGTAGAAAATTTAAGAAGGCAGTGAAGCACTACATAGAAAATTAAGAAGGAACAAAATGTAAGAGTTATTTAGGAAATGCTTGCTTGTTGAGAGGACGAAATTGTGCTAGACTAGCTGTCATTTTAGCCTAAATGGCTGTTCAGGAGACAATTCTAAAAGGCTTTGAAGAGAGTTTAAATCAAGCTTCTGTATTTTTTTCTCCTAATTAGTCAGTCAGAACTAATCTTCCTGATACACCTGCACCTTAATGGCATCAGCAGAGAGCAGCTCGGAAGCAGGAGGATGCTCCTCAGCCTTTATCTCTGCGTGCCAACCCTTTGCTGCTGTGAACTGCAGGCTTTCAAGTGCAAGCTGTGCCACAGGATGCTCCATAAACTGTGTGATAACAGGCACAAGATAGCAAGTGGACAGATATAAACAATCCTAAATTTAACTTTCTCTCCAAACCAGCCCCACTTTGCTATCGGAATACTCGCAGCAGAACAGCATCAGCTAAATTTGCCTGAAGGATCTGTGGGTTTTTGCATTCGTGATTTGGCCTGCTGACAGTACGTCTATATAGTCTGTCTTCAAATTATCACCCAGAACTATAAATTACCCTTTCTCTGACAAAATAATGAGCTGAACATGGCTTTGAATGGTGTTTTTTTTTAATCCCAAATCTAATTCAGGAATATGCCCTTTTGCTAGGATACTCTCTACCTCACAATTCTTCTCTAATGAGAAACATGATTCTGATTCTAACTTAGGTCACAGGAAGGTACAAATGTGTCTGATAAAAAGCTATAGTAAAATGCAATGAATAACTATACTGTACTTTTATAAAACTAAAGTAAATTGGCCCATATGTTAAACTGGTACACAACTGATAATGCTTCTGATATGTATTGCCAATTTTCCGATGTGATAGGGTTGTTATGTTTCCATTTTTGGTTTCTGAGTAATTGTGGGAAACTTACTATGTAAATGAGTATGTACTGTTACCTAAAGAAACTTGTTTCCACTTGAGTTAGCAATAACATCACTATGCAACAGTGAATTAAAAATTATGCTTCTATAGATATGGCTAACTTTTTATTTTGTTGAGAAGTCATACAAAGAATTTATAAAAGGGTAGGCCAAATTATTTACAAATACAGGAACATCTTGCAAATGAAAATAAAAAAATAAATAATAATAAAAAAAGGTTAAATTAAATCAGCCTAACTTTCCTTTAAAAGAAACCCAAGCAGCCTGATGGCTTGGTCCTGGGTGCTGCAGAGCTCTCCCTGCACAGCCCATGAGAAGGGACACAGTGGAGTGTGTTGGTAACCTGGCACGTGATGGATGTGCCTGTGCCCACAGCCACAGGTGGGCTGGGAGGTGGTGGTGACAATCCAACACAGGCAGGAGTCCCCCAGGGATAACTCAGCATCTGCTCCTCCAGAGCTGTGTGTCTGTAAGGACTACACACACCTCCATGGCAGAGCCAGAACAGGAAATCAATGAAGGCTCTTGTGAAATGCCGAGGTGGGTTTGGGGAGAAATGATTCAATGATAAGTAAATTAATTTTTCTTTCTTTTTGAAAGGATTTATTGAAACTTGACCCACTTCTGCCTTAAACTATGTAGATGCTTAGGCTGGGGTTTCCAAAGGGACTTAAAATTTGGTTGCCAAATGTAATTGGAATGACATGAAATTAAATTATTCTGCTGGGAAGCAAGGCAAATTGTCTCCATTCTGACACACTTACTTCCAGGTCTCTAGTAACTACTTTCCTTAGGATTCTTTCAGAACCAGTGGTAGAGAAGTCCCCAGGCCAAGCAAGCAATTCCAAGAAAAAGGCAGTAAATAAAGGTGTAATTTGCTACAATTTTGTTAGGTTTCTACTCACTCTTCTTCCATGCTGCATTTGGCGCAATGGCTACTCACAACTCAAAGTTGGAATGGCTTTGAGCACAGAAGAATGGTTTGAAAAATATTTAGAGACTATTCTTTAACTTTCCAAATCCAAATGAAAGCTGAAAAGTTGATGATTTTCACAAAGTCCACCAAAAAAAAGTAATATTTTTTATTTTTGAATGTTGAAGTTACTTTTGAATTACATATCAATCTTCTGCAACAAAATATTGCTTTAAAAATCATTACCTTCCTAAAGTTCTGTTCAAAAATGTTGAAATGAGACACTTTGATGTGTCAGAACACTTTCTCTAGTTTGCTATTGGAAATTAATTACATCAAAATAGATCTCATCTCATGTGCTTGTTTCAAACAAAACGCACAGATGATGTATGTTTCTGGTGAATGCTTCTGTTAAAGATTATGAATATATCTAATAAATACAACATCATTGAGCATGACATTGCTAATCTGTAGCTTCAAAAGTATCTGCATTTAATAATTATTTATAAATAAATCTGAATAATATAAACAACCTATAGGTTACCTCTTCTCCTTCTTCAATATGATAATCCTTCCTTTCATTTGGCCCTCCAACAAACATCACATTTAATTGATAGCGATGCCTAGAAAAGAAAGTGACATTTTGAAGCTACCTCTATTCATTATGCTCTTTATTTAATTTATTTTTTTAAATTCTTTTAGGACAGTGAGTCAATGAAACAATGTTGAGTGAAAAGCAGCATCCAGTACAAGAACTCACAAGACCTTGGATGCACTGCTCTGCTCTGGCACTATCCTGTTGGGTGACCTGAGGCCAACTACCTCCCTCCTGGTGTTTCAATGCCTCCAGCTATGAAAAGAGGACAACAATAGCTGCCTGCTGTGAAAAGAGCATTGAACTGAAAAGATAAAGGATGTTACCTAAGAGACAGGAACTAGAGAAAAGGGTTTTCAACCTGACATGAGTATGTAAAGATAAAACTCTTAAAAGTTAATAAAGGTAAAAACATACTATTTTTTCCCCTCACATTGGTAGAATTACCAGAGATACTGATGGTAGGAACTGCCAGCTAATTGCTGTTCTGCTTATTGTTCCAGAGTTTTGCTAAGGTGGAACAACATTACAATGGTCTCATTGTGGTTGTGGCTATTGCAGAAAAGGAGGCCATTTCTAAACTCTACCCCTCTTAAGAGCCCCAGTGAGCATTCCTATCAGCTATCACAAGGAATGGCTATCACCTCAATTACCTATCAGTCCATTCACACTAATAAAAAGGTAAGGTAGCAGATTTTCCTTCGCTAAAGGATCTCTCAGAATCAGGCCTGTTAGCTGTGAACCAAAATTTGTTGTTCTTCTGTTTGACAAGTGAGCTGAGGTGTGTTAACCTCTGCTTTGCAATGAGGAGGTTCTGGGCAGTAAATTGGAACCAGCTGGGCCATGATCCCCTTAAACACAGGGAACAACAACGTGTCCTTTTCCTACAGCACCTTGTAAACCTTAACTGAGAGATGCTGTTCTGAGTGGTTGCACATACATATTCAATCTACTACTGTTATCACTATTTCTGTGAAGAGTGCTTAAATCATAATGACGACCACAGTAGGGACTAGTAAAGCAGACAAAACAAGTAACAGTGACAAATTAGTTGGTCAAATAAAACTAAAGAATTAGAATTTACTGTTCTCTCCATAGGAAGCTGTATATTTTACAGCATTGGGCTTTATATCTGTATCATAAAATAAGGAACTGAAATCCAAATTGTTTGTACCATGCAGATTTAATATTCATTTTCAACAACACACTGCAATGCTTCTGCATTAATGAACACTTCTACTAAAGAAGGGCAGGATGACCCAAACAGTAGCAATACAGATAATAATTAATGAAATAAATGAAAATCAACCCTGAAGAATAAAACAAGAGAAAGGCAATCTGTGGGTATCTTGTTGTCTACTGTTAAGATGGGTTAATTTTTTTTATAAACATTCAGTTTCGTTATTAGTTCACGAAGTAAAAGTGAAAATATTGCTTTAAAACAATTACTGCTTAACTTATTAATTTGTCAAATCTATGACAAAATCTGTTATCCCACAGATTTACCTGGGCTTTATTAATAAACAGGTTAATCATTCAATCATTAACAAATATATACTGACACCATCAAAATATTCCAGCTATGAAATATGAGCAGGAACTCCAATTGGTAAGTTTGTCCATCTTGCTAAATAAAGTTATCTGGTTAATATAGTTGCTTTAAGTTAAGAAGAAATATCAAAACAAAGAAAAGCACTTTCAGTTAAGTCTGCCAAAATACATTTAAGAGTATTGTAAAGGTTTCAGGAATGAGAAAATTACTTGACTGTACTACTGTTAGAATGAAGATCAAATTAATGGACTATTAAGTTTTCCATACTCTTACATTTCTATTCTTATTCACATAAAGAAAATTATACTAGCAGGTAACCCTTTAAAAACATTATAAGTCTACAAAGAATCAAATGGTCCATGACCACACTTAGTTGTCCTTTTGGTAAGCATCATATTCTAAACTCAGAAGAAGAGCTTTAGAAGTACCTGTGAAAATCAGCTGTGTCAAGGGGTTTGATTTTGTGATAATTGCTCATTGTTGAGGTTAAAAAGCATTTAAACTTGCAAGATAGTGTCAATAAAATACAATGTCAGGGCTACAATTTAATTAGATGTATCATTCTATTGACTTTGGTAAAACTATTAATAGAAAGTAATTCAGGAATTGAGGTTTTGTGTTGCAACCCCAAATAGGTATTTAAAAATTATGATCCTTTCAAATGTATGGAACAAAATGTCCTAAAAGCCTGAAAGCTGTAGTAACTTTAGATATCAAAAGCCCTACTGATTTGATGTGAGACCTAGTTTTAACTGTTAGCTCTCCCTTGAAACAAAGAGTTTTAGTTAAATTTTGAGGTGGCTGCCTTCCAATGAGGCAGTAGGACACACTGAGAAGATTGCCTTATACATCTCTACTCAGCACATAAAGGATCAAGCCTTTGAAAAAAATGTTGGAAATCTATTAGTGGTTACTTTGAAAATCACCTAAAACCTTTTGGAAAATCCAGTTGTATGTACACCATACATATTCTCTGTGTCAAAGCTTGTGAACAAATTCCAATGTAAATTATCCAATGTGTGTGAAAATATGGAGGATTTCTTTTGTCAGTGAAGCAGACATGACAAAATATTTTGTGTAAAACTCTGTATGCAGAAAGCTTTCATTAGAAAGTAGTTTCTCTAAGGAATAATATAAACCCAGGTTTTATAAAGAAATTAAAAAGCATTTTCTTTAATTTAAAAACACTTCCTTTACAATTTTAATCATTAAAAAAAATAAAAATATGGCTCTTGCCCTACCCTTAAGCGCTATCTCTGATGAAAAGCTGAATGAGCAGTAATGTATCAGTGATATTAATTTCCATTCACAGGTGCAAGGGTTACTTTTCAAAGCAATGGTTATAAGACAAAGAAAAGGTAAAGAGTACATCTTTACTGCCATGTCTGTGTTGAAACTACAGCTGTATGTAGAACTGAAAAATTCTGAAACTTTAATCACTACAAGTGATTAAAAATTCTTTTTTCAGAACACTACTAGTGTTCCCATTTCCTTCATTTTCAAAATGGATTTAGGAAGCATTTTCTGAAGCATATTAATTTCTGATGCTTACCAATGATAATGGGAAAATTTTAGTATTTTACATATAGGGAATATTCATGTCTTTCTTTCCTTATCAGTACAATGAACCTTACTAATAGTTCTGTGTAAACCTTGACTAAATCTGGAATGTGACATCTATTATAGATCTTTGCCCAAAAACATAATTTTAAGATGTTACAGTGAAACAAGAAACATTTTTTTGTGATAAAAATTGCATAGTATATAAAAAAAATCAGTTTTTCCAACATGGCTTTAGCCTATGTAGAGGGAGAGTAAAACCATCTACTGCATGATTTCTGAGTCTACCACCACCTGTACCTGGTGCTACTTAACCTGGGTCTGTATCACTCCATAGGGAAAGTATTTTCTAATGAAAGCTTTCTGCATACAGAGTTTTAGACAAAATATTTTCTCCTCAGCTTCACTGACAAAAGAAATCCTCATTGATATTTTGACACAGATTAGATAATTTACATTGGAATTTGTTCACAAACTTTGACACAGAGAATATGCATGGTGTACACAAAACTGCATAAGGCCTGCACTTTTTTCCTTATACTAGCTGTCTTGTTCAGAATACTGTAAACAGCTGTAAACTGCCCCTTCAGGCTCCATACCCTTCTGCCTTGACAGATCTGGAAATCTGATCCTCTGATACTGCTGCCCTTCCATTTTCCTTGTTTTTCAGTGATATATCCTTCTGATTTTGATTACTCCTGCATCTTTGGCTCCCCTGTGATGTTGAGATTATTCTCAGCAGCTCTTGCTACTTCAGTTTGTAATTTGGTTCTGGATGTGATGCCATCCCCTCCAATTTCTAAGAATTTGTTGTCACAGAGCCTGACACAAATTCTCTTAACTCAGACTCCCTGCCTACAAGTGACTTTGAGTTGAGACAAGTACCTTGTATTCAAGGTCATCCTTGCAGCTTCTGCTGAGTTATAGAAAATCAGATTTTACTTTCTGTTCTTTGTAACAGCACCCTGGCTTCAGCCTGAGAGGAATTATGGTTCCTTATTAATCTTTACCATGTGTGCATTATTGCAGCTTCCTCATGTAGCTAAGAATACTTATATATCTAATAACTTGGTAAAAGAAATTAGAAATCTTCATTTACTTACATAAGCTTATTGCAAACAGGTGGCAAAAAGGCAGTTTTGTTTTCTTCTATCCATTTTCTTACATTCACAAGAAGCTCCATGGTCCTAAGAAACTTCTGCCTGAGATACTAGAACTTGAAGAGTGCTTTTTCTGTGAGCAGACTGCCCGTGATTCCAACCCCAGTGGCTAGGGGATTGGCTGGTAGGAGAGGTGTCTTCAGGCTTCACTGTCAAAGGGGACAGGTCCATCAGCCAAAGGTTACTTCATAGAGAGTACTAATGCTCCAGCAGCTTGGCTAATAATTGACTACTGTTTTTAAAATATATATTTTTATTGGAGACTGGGTTTTGCTCACAGGGGGTTTCTTAATTCTCTTTACTGCATCAGCTGGAGTGTGTACATACCTCTCTACAAAAATGACCTTGCTACACAGTCAGAAAAAACAGGTGAGGATGGGGCATTCACTCCTTTCAAGTCTAATATAGAAACCTCCCTTCAACATTCTAAAGATGAAGTTTGTGGTATGTGTATTTGTTTGAAAATACTGGGATCTTCTTTTGCCAAGTAGCCAAAATACAGATGTCTCCTGTATTTGTAAAACCAAGAGCAGCTGTCCATAAATGCTCATCTTAATTTCATCCACTCTGCCAACATTATAGCAGGGCTTGTGGAGAGCTGACCCTGTTGCCCTTTGGGAAAGTGCAGCATATTGCCATCAAACTGTCAGGCAAACAAGAAACTGAGAAGAACCAGACTTTCCAGATCTTTAGTAGTCTTTATTCCCTCATAAGTCTCTTTTCCAGTTCTACACAGTTGCCATAGGACTGCTCACTCTGTTCCCTGCCACCCCCAATTTTTTTTTTTTTTAATAGTGAAATCTGTAAACATTTTTTCAGACTCCAAACACATGAAATGAGTGGGTAAACAAAAAAAAAAACCAAAAAACCCAAGACATTACAGTATCATAGCACTTTGCTATTGATGTATCTCAGACTTCCACTTTTATCTATACTGTGCTTAGTAGGTGAATGTGTATGGGTATGAGGTGATAAAATGATCTGGTTAAAAGTGAGTAGTACATTCTCCATGGCTTGTACATATCAGTGGTGCAGCTATAGGCCCGAAAATTCAGCATGATGAGCAGTACAAAACTGGGAGTTCTTTAACTTATACTGTTGCAATTTTTCACCTGAAGAAAGCAATGTAGTGTGACTTTGAACCAACACTGTGCTTTTATCAAGTATTTGTAAGAGAGACTCTGTTTTACCTTCATCTCTATAACTTCTTTGCAGTTTACACTCATGTAATTTATAAAACAGGAAAAAAATCCATTCATTTTGGGATAAAAAAATCCACACGTGGATTACAGTTCCACTGTATTAATACAATCACAATGGGACGAGCCATAATTTCCTCTGAAATAAGCCCAAAGTGGTTATTATTTCATTCAGTTACAAAACACCAGCACCACACCATTTATTTAGCACATGAAATTTCTACCAACAGAACAGCTGTGGTGAGACCCCACCACACAGCAAACTCATAAGGCCTGTTTTTCAACTTACAATGTTCTTAGGTACATTTTGGTACTTTTTGTTCTGTAAACTGCTGGCAGCTCTGTTCTTAGCTGTGAAGGAAAGAGAGCTTCTATTTAAAATGCACTTTCACTTAGGGGATTATGACCCAGATTGGCAGGACTGGAGAAGTGCAGACACTCTAGTTAATGATCATGGTTTTGTAAAGCTTTGCCTCACCATTTTTACTTTTATTGCAGAGCAGGACTCCATTTGTTGGGCATGAAAGCCAAAAAAATCTCCAGAGTCACAGTAGGAAAAAACACAGATCCTGGAATTGATTGAGCCTATCCTTGTTTGTCACAGTATTAAAGTACCAGTTTTAACTGCAGGGCTCTTGTCCACAACCACTGCTCTAATCCCTAGTCTGCACTTTTTCCCACCAGGCAGAAAACAAGGTACTATTACCTGCAGAGAAAACTTTCTCAGTTGAAGGCTCATAAATCCATTTTGTGTCTGGTAGGAGATATCAAAGCCTGACAATTAAACCAACTCAGGGAGGAAACAAAGTTCACTTACAAAATTCACCATTAATATAAGGCTGAGGCTATTATCACAGGGCAGCATTTTCTGCAACCTTCTGAAAATCAGTAGGTTTTGAAAAATGAAGTTAATTGCCACTTCATACATAAAATAGTGAGGCCAAGAAATGCAAATAACTGCATAGTGTGAAAGGCTATGAAACTCTATTTCTGTGAAGTGTATTGGAGATGCAAAGAAAAGAACCAGTGTTGCAGTCTCTGTGACACCCAAGTAAATAAGTTCATCTCACACACCTCAGGAACTGATTGGGGCCTGGATTTTACTTGCTAGTCTGCTTCACGATGACTCTTCACATCCATCAAAGCCTGTTCCAGTACCTGGGTTTTCTGTTCTCCCCTCTGGTCCTGATCCCTCTTATTATGCAAAGGTAGGGACTCGATGTGTAACCTTTTGCTGCCAGAGAACTGTAAAAGTACTGAAGCACAAAACTGCTACATAAAAATAATTAATTTTTTGCATTGAGGGTACAGGAAAAAAGGGTTCCTGGAAAAAGCTGCATTTCAGACAACACTTACTTTATTTTTCTATTTTCCTCAATCACCAGACCAATTAGAAACTTAAATTTACAAGCTTGAGTCCGGTGAGAAAGATATGTTAACAAAAAAATACAAGCTAAATATTGACACTGGGTCATACACTTTTTAAACTACACTCTCCATGCTACCTTCTTGCCCCCCCCAGCAATCTTTGCGTGGTGTAGACTATTTTGTTACCGTAATGATGTTAAGGGTAATGAAGGCTGTTGCCGTTTTCTGGTCTGCCACAGGTATACCTATGTGATGGAAAATTTCTCTCAAGAAACGAACTGCCAGTTCTCCATGCCAGACACCTTCACCAAGGATCACATATAGCAATTGCATGCTGCTTCACCTGTCAATGGTGAATACCACTGAAATATATTTTAGTTAATGCCTAGATAATAATACCAACAGGAGAGAAATTTTCTTGGCAATCGAGAAGCACCTCTTCTCTGTTCAAGAAGTGTCAGCTCCTTTACCATCATGGTGTAGCAGCGTGAAAACGGGTGGGGTAAGAGAGGTAGTAGAGTCACATCTGGGTTTAAGCATCTGCTGATGACAATTATGTTTACCTGCTTTTTGCCACATAAGGTGGGACAGATCTGACCACAGAATAAATCCATGTTGGAGCTATACTTTAAGAAAGCACACATAGTGTTGAACAAACACTTGTTTTGAGCTTTCCTGGCACCCCTCGTGTCGCACACAGTAGCGATGCTACAGATACGACATTTAGTTCCCCGGCAGTACGTGGTCACTTTTGGCAGCGGCCTGGTCCTGAGCATGACCGAGGGTGCATCACCACCGCACGGCTTCCCGTGAGCGTGAGGCTGAACTTCGCCGACCCAGCGGCCAATGCCTTTCACCGAAGGCCGTCAGGAGGCTGGGTCGCGCAGGGCCCTGGGCCGGGCTCCGTCTGTCTCGTCCCCGGAGAACGGAGCTGCGGCACACCCCAGCCGCCGGCGGCGGTCAGGCCTCGCCGCTGCCCCCCGTCACCTGCCGCTGCCGCCCCGCCCCGGCCGCAGCGCCGCCCGCCCGCCGGCGGAGAGGGCCGGGCTCTCCCGCCGTCCCCACGGCCGCCTGCCCGTCCGCCCAGCGGGGAGGCCGGGGCGGCAGGGCTTTGTCCGGGCCCCGCCGCCGCTCGCCTCTCTGCCTTGCTCGCGGGCGCCGCCGTCCCCGAGCGGTGCAGTGTCAGCCAGCTCCCTCATGCCTTCCCTGCTAACGCGAACGGGGAGCGCGGCCCGGGCAGGGAACCGGGGCGGCCGCGGGCCGCCGCTCAGCGCGGGGTGCAGGCGGGTTCCGCCGCCCTTCCCCCGCCGGGGCCGAGCGAGCCTTGATAAGGCGTTCGGGAGGAGTTGGTGTCAGGGCTCCAGTGGCGCAATCGGTTAGCGCGCGGTACTTATACAGCAGTACAAAGCCGAGCAATGCCGAGGTTGTGAGTTCGAGCCTCACCTGGAGCACACAGCTTTTTGGGAGAGAGAACGGGGTTTTTTTGGGACGCGGCGGCGCTCTGGAGGGAGGACAAAAGTGCGGGGAAAAATTCTGCAGCCTTGGCGGCAGCGTGGGCCCGCTGAGAGGAGCTCACGGCACCGGGGAAGTGTCTGCGGCGGGAGTGCCAGTGCCGCTTGTGCACGTGTCTGTCTGTCTGTCTGTCTGTGTCCGTGTGTGTGTGCGCCTGTCCCCGCTGAGGGGGGCGGGAGTCACGGCTGCACATTAATTAACAAACGTGTTCATCATCCTCAGAGCTGCTTGTGGGTGAGAACTTGCAGGAAATAAAGGTTATTTTATATCGTGTTGTTTCATACGGAGTGCAAGTAAACACTCGACTGGTGTGATCGCTGCAACTCAACGGTGACAACATCTCTCCATTTTGCCTCCTTTGGTGGTAACAGTCCTTGTAACTGCTCATTGCCTGGGTAATGCTTAACAAATGCACACGCTGTAGCAGGAAGGAAAATACTTCAAATAACTCCTGATTTCACCACTCAAGAAAGGCAGCAGGGGCATGGGAAAAGGGCAGCTCCGTGATGGAGAAGGTTGCAGGACACTTCCTGGATATTTAGGCCCAGATCTTGTGAATTCCTACCTATGTTAACATATACTCTGCTGCTTTCACAGTGCAGCTTATGCAAAAAAGTTCAAACAGGCTTCAAGATCATGCAGCCAGAGGTGTCTCTATTGCCCATATCAGCCCTTCATCTGTACTGCAGACATTAACTCCCTGAAGTGCCGCTTTAAGGCTTTTAATTTTCCCTTATTCTGTCTTTTGGTTACCACTTTCTCCCCTCTGAATTTTGCATTAACTTCACTGCTTTCAATGATGGTGTGGTCATCTCTGAAGCAGGTGCCATAGTGGTATAAGGAAGTGTAAGTGAACAAGAGACATCTGTAATGTATCTAAGGATGAATAAAATTAATCTTTTGCTTGCAGTGAGTTTCATGTTTTCTTTATGCCAGGATATGCATGTCCCAGTGCTGAGGAGTACAGACTATAGAGGAGTGTTTGCTGAAGTATTGGGAATACCAAAAAATGAAAATGTTGTTTTTGCATAACTGGGGAAAAATAACCCAAACCACAAATCATTAGAAAGGGAGAGGGAGTCCATTCCTTGGACAGAGACCTCTTAAGAAACTGAATGGAGACAGCGCTATTTCCTTTCCCTCTTCCCTGGTGGGTCTCCAGGAACAGTCAGCAGCTCCTGCACCCTCCTGCCAAGGAAGAACTGCTAGTTTGACATTTGGTGTCTTGCTCTGGCTGGCTGGGTGAGTGATTATACAGTTTTTTGCCACATTCAGGGTGCGTGGAGCAGATGTTGTTCATTGCCTCCACAGCTGTTTTGTGACATGCCTCCGTGGTGATGGAGAGCAGCCAGGACATGCAGTGGGAGCATACGGTGCTATGACCTTCTCCTTAGGATCTCCTTCATACCCTTAGTCTTTACCTCAGCTTTGACTGATTTTTGTCATAACTCTGGAGAAAAAAAAAGGAAAAAGAAACAATCCCTACAAGAGGTGACGCTTGCATTTCTGCTCTTCGTGATGGGCCTGACACCTGAAGGGCAGTCTGTTCCAAGATGGGCATTTCACACTGAAAACCATGTGAAATCAGGACAATTCATGTGGATTTACTGGAAATCACAGGGAAATGAGAATGTTATAAATAATAATGAAATATAAATGTTATAATAATAAAATAATAAGTGTTACTTTTCTGATGGCTGTTTCTGACATAAAGTGAACGGCTGCTAGAGCACGAGGCCTTCCTGTGGGAGGCAAGGCTGTGAGATGAGGTGAGCCCTGGTGCTGCTGGCTATGGGGGTCTCTTTCCTCCCAGCCCCATGGCACTGCTGCAGTGGGGCTGGTGCCAGGGAGATCCTGGGCGGGAAGGGTGCTGTGCTGGGGTGAGCTCTGCGATTCCGCCTCATTCCCCAGGGGCTGCCGAGGGGATGTGGGGAGGTGTGCTCCTGGGAGGGGATGAGAGTGGGAGCTGGGCAGGGTTTCTCCATGGTGTGAGCAGTCTCTTGTTGTGTGGTGCTGAGCTGGGCTCCAGCATGGCCGCAGCTGCTCTCATGAGCTGAAAGGAGGAGGGCCCTGGCCTGTTGCTTGTACTTGCCACTTTTTCCACAAAATCAGGTGTCTTATAGGCAGGCTTATGAAAAGAAAGTATGTTTTTATTATGCTAAGTTGTTTTCTTTGTTAGGCATTTTGGTCCTGATTTGTTGCACTAGAGCACTGATTTGCTGTAGTGCTGCTTGGCAGCAGCTTATGTATAAAAACATGTATGTAGTTACATGTAGCAGTACACATGGGCATAAAGACACCTTCTCACCATTATGGGTGAGTTCCCAATGCCTGTGTATTAGCACTAGCATATTTTCTAAATCTTCAGTATAGCCACATGATAAATTTGGAAAACACCTGTGTGTGAGGGATGCAAAGTGCCAGCTGCACTGTGATCTAGGGAGGGGAAATCCTTCTGTCCCTCTTCCTCCTCTTTCCCCAGACAGTTACGTGGTTCACCTATGCCTCATTTTCCTTTTGAAAGCCATGCCTTGTGTTCATCACTCCCCTCGAGGTGGTAGCCAGGGGAGTCCTGGTCTCAGCCTGCTGTCACCTAGTGAGGGACTGTCATGGCCCCTGGATGCTTCTGGAAGTGTGTTCAGGAAGAAAGACTTCCCTATGGTGAGTCTTCCATGCTGCCTGGCTTATCTAGGGACCTGCCTTTCTCAGCCTTTGCCTCTCTGTTTCTCTGTTTAATTGCCTGGTGTGGATGGCATACCTGCAGGCCTGGATCTCCCAAACTCCTCTGGAATTCTTCCAGAATCATTTTTGAAAAGGTCCCTCTTAAAATTTGTCTTGCTCTTTGTTTAATGTTGAATGTGGACTATGAGTGCTCTACAGGCTTATTCTGCTGCTCTGAGTTGCCAGTGACTGTAGAAAGCAAGAAAGCCTGCTTATAGATGTAGGAAAGCTCAATGTGAGCCGCTTATTGAAGGAAGGAGAATTTTCAAAGATGTATCTCTTGCCTAATCTTGGAAGATTAATAACCATCAGGTTAGGGAGCAGGATTTGTGTTTATCCCTGTATGATGCTCAAACATCAGGAGGCCCATTGCAATGGCAGACGTAGAATTAAGAAAAAAGGCTTATGCATGGTAGACCTTCCTGATGTTTATTTTTAAGAGCAGCAACTCTTGTCTCTGGCATGTTAGTACAGTTGTAATTGTGAGGTTCTGAAGTGTTTGGTTAAGTTAAATGTAAAAGTCTGGAATTTTCCATAATATGAGGTTTGCACATCCTAACAAATGCCTGTAAAAGCCTATGGTAAGGACTTAGCCTACTTAATTGTTATGAAATCAAAGTTTTTATTTGCAAATAAAAAGGTTATAAATAAATATTAATAAATAAAGTAAAAATATTTTTCAAATATGAAGAATTTTTTGCAGATAATAAACAGCCAATGTCTGCTCTTTATAGCTTTTCCAATAGATGGCACTGTGTTCCTACAGAGTGAAAAAGACAAAGCAAAACATTCCCAGACGTCCTAAAAATAGAAACCACTTGCTGAATGCTCTGTTGTGCGCTGTAGAAAACAATAGGCCAAAATTTCAAAGGTTGCTTTGAAAACAAAGTCCTCTGGAGGTATAGGTGCATTTTGGTTTTGTTTTGGTTCCGCCACCACCTTTGTCCTTTGTGTGTAACATCTTGAGGAGCTTTCTGAAATTAAAGTCTATTGATCCGTTGTGTTTGGAGTAACAGAGGTGAACCGGGTGTATCATGTTTTTTTAAGTCTCTATGAATTGAGTCCTGTGTCCAAGTTCCAGTGTAGCAGGCCTGACTTAGATTCTCTTAAGCAAATTATTTGCAGAATAGCTGGTGCTAGAGGTTTTCATGCCTGAAGTCTGGGTGGCTGCTTCCCACTGCGGAGGGGCGGCTGTGGAGGTATTGGGATTGGAAACAGTAGCTGGGAGGAGAGGAATGAGGTGTAGGGGGTTCAAACTGTGTGGAAGAATTCTTAAACCAAATAGAAATACCCTTGTTGAGGAAAGATAAGGTAAGGGTGGTGAGAAAAGGGAAAAAAATAATGTGGAAGGCTCCTTGGGGAAGAGAAGTGCTGAGAGATTAGGGGGACAGTGGAACTGATGTCAGGCTGATAGAAAGTGGAGAAGTGAGAACTTGTAAGAGGAGTAGAAAAGCAAGCTCACAAAGAAAAAGACCTTATGCATTGCTCTCTGAAACTGGTGAAGAAGGAGGGAACTAGAAGGAAAGAGGGAATGGGCACAAAGAAGGAGAAAACAGAGGGGAGTCATATAGAAAAACATAGGTAAGGAAGTTCTTAAGAATGTTTAAAAAATCCTGTCTGGCTATAGCTACGTGAGTGTGCTGCCTAGGACAGTGAAAAACAAATGAGTAAGTGTTAGCTAGTCAGGTCAAGCTAAGATGGAGTTGCTGTAGAAAGCAAATTGGCCTGTCCGTTTTGCTTGAGCAAACAGAGAACTCAAGAGGCAGGTTTTTCTTCTCTGTGTGCTTTGAGTGGTTACTTTAGTGTGGCAATATAAGAGATCCTTTGGTCTCTCTAGGGTTTGAAGCTGGTGTTGGGAGGGTTAGAGAGCTCAGCTTTCTGGTTTGGAAAAGGAAGGAAACGGACAATCAATCCTGGAATTTGGTGCCCATTTAATTTTCTTGCTTATGCTGAGTTTGCTGTGTTAGGCTCTGCTTTTAAGGTGGAAAAAGACTCTTGGTTTCTTCAAATAGTTTTGGTGCAGCCTAAATATTTGAAACCTTGGAGAAGTCTCAAAATACAACAAAACAAACTAAACCAAACCCAGGGGAAGAACAAGCTGGGGAAATGGCTGAAATGGAAGAGGGTAGTCAGAGAGTCTGTAATTACAAATTTTGGGAAGGGATGCTCCCTTGATGCAGGCTTTTGAGCCTATACAGACTGCTTTAGTTCAGAGATCTTTAAACATGGCAGTGTGAAGAAATACTTCTGGAAATTTAACTATATATAATAAAATATACATAGGAAAACTGTGCAAGATGATAAAGCAATAATTTTAAAATCTATCTTTTGGAAATATGGTGGAAAATTCTTAAGAAGCAATTGTGCTGGAAGTCATGTGGCTGCATGGTGTAACTTAGATGGCTTACCAGTTTTGTGAAGAGAAGTTGTCAGTCAATAAACACAAGCATTCACAATCAGTTGTGACGTCTCAGAGTCAGTTGACTCCACTGCTTGCATTTATTTATCATTTACCCTACCCACTGAGATGGGGATGAGAATTGATTAACTATATATCTTAATTTTAGGCACTATTTATATGGTTTTATATAAAAAATACATCTGTCTTTAAGGAAAGACACATCATATATGTGCTAGCACATTTAAAAATCATTTCATATTGAAAAGCTGTTAACAATGCAAGTTTATGTAGTTTTGTAAGTAAGCTGCCTCACTTTTTTTTTTTTTTTTTTTTTTTTACATTGTTGTGTTACTTGGAAGTGAAAATATATCTGTCTCAGGGCTTAGGGGAATTGTGTAGGAAAATGATGCTGGATTTGGGGGTGCTTTTGAGGGTGTCTGTACTTACTAAGTGCCTGGATCCAGGTTTGGGAAGTCAATATCTTTCGTGCTCTGGACCAGTCTGCCCCTCTTGCTGTCCTAACCTTGCTTTTGCATCACCTTCCTCTTCATGGGAGGGACTCAGTCTCAACAGCTAAAGGGTTGCCTTGAAGCATTGGTTTAGGGAGAGTGAGAAACATCCCTTCAGATGCTTCCGTCCCCACTTGCATTTCCCCGTACTCCCAAGTGCCTCCTGAGGGGTTCAGCTCATCTCCCACTTCGGTCAAGTGCTCTCAGGGGTTTCCACTGCGACAGGAAGTCCACACCTGTTGTTTTGTCTCAATACAACCGTGACTGTGCTCCTGTAAATCCCTGGTGACTGGCAGGAAGTGCTGCACTTCATGGGGTGGCTCAGGTGGCTCCAGGTGGCTGCAGCTTGGGCCAGCTCAGTGGCCATGGGCCAAAGTCCTTTGTTGCCCTGACACCTCAGTGCTTGTTCCTGCTTGAGACTTGCATAGTCCATTAAACCTGGTCTTGTTGAGATCAGTGCCAGTAAAAAATGCTTACATTCTGACCTGTTGAGATTTGTAGGATCTTGCATATGTATCATATGTATTTAATGCTCAATAGCTTTTAAAGTTTTGACTACTCAGTAGCTTTGAACTGTTTGCATGTAAGGCCTAAAGTAGCCTTCATATGTTCAAAATACTTCTGTGGCAGATAGATGTATCTGATTGTGTCTGTCATTCTTACTGAGCTGTTCTGCACTTTCAGTGTAACCTAGCCAAAAAAATACTGCTTTTTATTATGATAAAGGAAGTGCTTGGTTATGCTATGATTTCTCAATACCTTAACACATAGCACATGGTATATTTGAATTTATATTTTTTTAATTGGAGACTGTTGCATTGTGGGTAATGGGAGTGCTATTGTGTATCTTTGTGTTTTAGAGCAAGTATTTTTAATAGAAAAATAGGGTAATTGTCTGTAGGCTCCTAATAATTGTAGCCCTTTGACAGAATTCTTGTAACACTTGGAAAAATTTTTAGAGTGGTTTAGGGATGCCTGCCTGATGTTAGTGTTTGTTTGCCTGATTCTAAGCATCTGGGTGTTGTAGAAGATGTCTAGCAAACAGACCTCTTATTGTAAATGTAGTGCATTTGAAGTGTTCTTGAAGGAATAGCCTCTGTCATCTGAATACTTCCAAAAGTAGAAGCCAACCTGTCAATGAATCAAGACTGAAGTGACAGTTTTTTTAAATGTGGTATTAATGTATAGTATGAGTGGGTGCATTTTCACTGAGTTCTGTGAATTTGCTTCATATTCCATAAGAGAATAAAGTTTGGCCCAGAGTAATGGGAAGCTTATGTCTGGCCGCAAGGAAACGAGGGAATTTATGGGACTTTAAAGTATGACCTACTGCAATATTCAGTATGTGTGATTTTTGGCATGATTCAGCAGTAAATACTAGTTGAAAACAGAAGCACAAATTATAGGGTAAATAATTCAGACAAAAAAAGAGGCCTGCTTGTGCATACATGGTAAAGGAAATGGAAATACAACCACAAAATACAATTGCTGGGAAGAACACCAGCAGTTTGGAACGGTCACTGTTAAAACTGTGGAAATGATCTTCCTGGATGACACCTAAAATAAAGGAGCATAATGATCTCCTTTGTATGTGTTTAAGTACACTGACCAGTAAATCGTGTGAGGCTGCTGCATTTGGCAGTCATCGTTTTGGAGAGGACTTTCTGTTCCATGGCCCTGGGTGGGAGGATATAATGGGCACAATGCTCCTTCGGTTCTTCATCTAATAAATGTCTGTGACTTGACTTTAAAAAGATTTTTTCTTGACTTTTTGTTTTGTTTTGTTTTTTGGGGGTTTTTTTGGTATTTTTTTGTCAGTGGTGGAGGCATCATGCACTGGAAGAAGAGAACTTTGTGCTAAATTGTTTTTCTGAGCTTTCCCTTTGCATTTTATTTAATATCAAAATAGGTTTGGCTGCTGATACAAAACAATGCTTGGTTCCTGCTCTAAACATTGAGAGCCACCCGAGCAATATTCCTATGTGCCATTTGATAACATTTTTACCTTCTGGTGAAAAAAATGAGTAGCCAAAGTAGTCTTAACAGATGTGTTTTTCTGGCACTGTGGCAGAGTGATTTGGCTTCTATTTGTTTCATTTGGAATGAGGAGTACCATGTCCCTTCCACAAGTGAGATGAAAATGAAGGCAAATAGCAGAATGAACCATTAGCACAGTAAATTCCTTGCTTGGACATTTTTTAATTGTTCTTAGAGCACAGATTGCCTTGGCTTGTTGTAAACTAGGCTTTTCAGAGCTGGGAATGGGGTATTACTGGTGTGTGACCTGTAGAGCCAGGAGCTAAAGAAAACAGCCAGCAGCACTCATGAGATGTGACCCATGGTAAGCTGTTGCTTCAAGATTGCTTCCTTGTGTAGTGTTATAATTGGAAAACTACAGTTCCTTGATGTCTCAAGTGAATGCTGGTTTGAAACACGCATTGGACTGTAATTTAATTTTTATATGGAATATTTCTACTAATTAGGTTGTTTGTTTTCTCAGGAAGCTCATCCATGGGATAATGGGGTGAAAATTCCTGTAACTTACTCCATTAAATGACTGCTGGACAATATCAGAAATTGGGGTTTAAGGGTCATTTCAGTAAATAACTTAGAGCAGAAGTTTCCAATAACAATTGTGGCTTGGACACAGTTGAAATAAGAACAACACAGCCAAATTCAATTGTACTTGCATTGGCCAAGTAATAATCTCAGAGAAGATGTGAACAATAGGCATCGGGAACTAACAAGTCATATCCTGAAAGAAAATTATAACTGATACGGACAAAGTGGGGAAAAAAACTGGTAGTGATTACTAACTATGAAAGTGCTGGTGTTAGCTGTCTCACTCAATAAATAATCCTTCAGGGGTATTAGCAGCATTAGTAGTAGCAGCATTTGGTCACCTGGCTCGGCTTCTGTGGGTGGTTCAAAAAAATAAAATAAAATACCACTGTTAGTGGAACTGCATTCATTGAAATCATAGGAGAGCTTGGCTCTGCCTTTTCCTGTTCCCATTCATTGTGTGCTGTTCATCCTGTGCTTGGATCTTGTGATCATTTGATTCTGCAGATATTTTCATGCTGTTCATGGACCACACCAATGGTCTGTGAAGTTCTAACTGGTGGTCAGTTCAAGTTACCATGCATCAGTAAAACTATGCTGGTGGTTTGTAGGAAACCTTGAGGCAAATTCAGAACTACAAACCTTTGTCCTGTAGTATTGGTGTCTGCAGCCTTGAGCTTTACCATTTTGCCATGCACAAAAAAAAAAAAGAAAAAAAAAAAAAGAAAAAAGCGCTGTTTCTGCCTCTTGTGCAATCAAATCAACTGACCTTACTGTTCCTCAGTCATTGTAATTCCTTGGAATTGTAAACATGAGCACTGATGTGGCAAAAATGCTTCTTTCTCATTCTTTACTGAGTGGGTATTTAAGAGCTACTCTGACTAAATGAGTCTTTGCTGTAGCTCAGTGTCCCTGTGACTGTTTCCCACGCGTGCTGTTTGTGTCCTTTTACTGATAAGCTCTTCATATCTCGTGTCTATATTAAACAATGTAAACATTCACAAGTCATCAACTAAAGTGCAAAATGCCAGTTTACTATATCTCATCTTTTTGACTGACATTTTTTTCTTAAAAATTCATTTTCTTCATTGTGTAAGAAAATGAGTATGAATGTTTAAATGTCTGAGCAAAGGCTTTTTTGTCTCAGTGCTACTGCTAGAACTAAAACTTTCTTGAAATATGTGGTTGAAAGTATTCCTTGGTATGTGATTTGTACCATAATCAAACTGACAGATATCAATGGACCACTTACAAGTTTATGCTTGGAATTAAGTCCAGTAAAATGCTTCTGGAATCTCCTGGTAATTTCCTTTTATCAATGTAAGTGATGCAGTATGAATCCTTTATAATTACTGTGGAGCTGCACCAAATTAGATGGTATGATTGAAGCTTGAATTTTTTCCAGTGGATGTTTTGAAGAAATGAGAGATGGTAACAAAGAGGGAGGCTGTGTAGCATTCATCATTTGATGAATTTGTTTTCCTTCTGTACACAGAAGAGACCTATTTCTTCTCTACAGTGAAGTAGAGAGTTCAGTGTTCCCCATTTGATTGCTTACAATCTGTTCTAAGTGATTATCAACTACTATTGTCATTGAGTAGTGATATGTTATAATTTTATTCTTGCTACAGTGAGAGGCATGGAGAAATCAGGCTTGTACTGTTGAGCATCTGTATCTGGTAAAGCCACGGGTGACTGAACTTGGTGCAGTGGCTCACACACTTGGTTTGTTTACACTGAGAGAAACTGAGGTCCATGTCCACTCAGCTAAGTAGAGTTATTTCAGATTTATACTGGTGAAACGGAAACAAAAATATCTGGCATGCACTTTAAAGAGTTTATCCTGGTGCAACACTTTATCTCATTTATCTGAGAAGTGCTAATCAAACAGCAGAGCACAGGGCATGAATGTCAGACTGCTTCATAGGTTGTGCATGGCAGCCTGGGCTACAGGAGAGCTCTGCATGCCTGCATAAATTTAGTTACCATGGTTAATATAATATAATATAGGTCACAGTAAAAATGACATTGTGGTACTTTCACACCAATTCTTCTGAGGTATTATTTTTTTCTCGTCAGTGGCTTTTGCTCTATGAAAAACTTTGGTGTGGTCCACATGTGAAAAATCTTGTCTCTTGGCAAATGAGATGAATTTGTGCAGTTACAGCAAGGCCATATCCATCCCTTGGAAAGGACAAATTTTTATTCCATTACTAGATTGGAAAAAAAAAAAAAAAAAAAAAAGAAAAATATGGACTTGGAGTTTCCTGAAATGTCAGCCACCTCTTGAGTGCCGTCCTTGAATACCAGCCCAAACTACTAGAAGGAAAGGTGACCACCCTGATGTGCAACTTTGCCTTGTGCGTAGCCAGGGAAAGCTGCAAGCTTGGATGTCCTGTTCCAGATTTGTCACTAAGCATGAAACATTACTTTTGGGGCCTTCTGTTTACAGAGAACGTTCTGCAAGGCTGTGGTGCAGCTCTCTAGGCAACAAATGGAAACAGTGATTATTACCAAGAGCTGGGTGGCCATCCCATTCGAAGGAAATACAGATTCTGTACTTGAATACAGTTGACCTTGTGTCTGTAGCACAAATCCAAAAATACTGGTTATTCCTTCTCAAATTTTTCAGATTAAACATGTCTCAGTAACTGCTCAAAATGCTCAAAAGCCTGCAACTCAATTAGACAGTTAAGACAGGCAACTTTCAGCAGATGGCAGCATTGCACTCTGTAACTTAATTTTTCTTTCAGTGGTTTTGCAACTCATGACTACTTGGGCTGGTTGGAGACTGCTGGCTAAGTAGCAATTCAAACTCACTTCTAAAATTTTTTGAAATACAGGTCTTAGTAGATTATGATAATTGGGTATTGTTTCAGACTCGTGAGTTTCATGTGGAAAATAGCTCTGTGCTTCATAAGAAAATGTAGTATAAAACATAGAGAGTACACCTAAATCTCTTCTGATAACTCTCTAAGTAACTGCTTTGAGACAGAGGAAAGCTGTTTGATAAAAGTGTTCTTGGAAAAAATACTAACAAAACCCTTGAAGATGTTGAGTTCAAAGTGGAACCATGAGCGGAGAGCTTGTAAATTACTTCCTGCATATAGTCCTTTAAACTACAACAGGCTCCCATACTTTATTTAGGAAAAAAAATGCTGACTTTCCTATGCTTTTTGTACTATACCTTTTAAACACCATGCAGCCTGATACCAGAGCCCATACCTAGGCAGACATACAAGTGAATATACCCTCGTTAGAAGTTATCAGCTCTGACTGTGTTCAAAGTTTCAGATGCAATAGTTAATTCCTGTTTGTGATTACTCAGTTAAGAATATTGCTTTGTATACAAAGTGCATGTTTGATTGTACGTTCAGTCTGGTTGATTGGAGAGGTTCTTCCCACCTCTCCCACCTTCACTGTTTATTCATCAAAATTCCAGGGAGACTGTGGAGGAAATTAAAGCTGTTCCTGCTATGAAATAAAAGGGCTATGTATAGAGTCTTCTTCAGAAAAAAACTCCTTCTACTTCCAGATAGTTATCTGTGATGTACTAATCTATACATAATCCTAAAGTGTATAAGAGATTTTTTTGTGTGTGTATTGTCTTAAGGAGAATATAATGCTATTCTTAGGTTTGGCAGAAGATGCAGTGTGAGTGCTGCACTGCAACCAGCTAGCACCGATGTAAACGGCATCATGCAAACACAAAGCTAGAGTAAATAGAAACTAGGTCAGCCATTGCAGCCCTTCAGAAAGAGATTAAAAAACACTCTTCTCTTGCCATACAAACTTGCAGTTTGTTGAGTGGAAACAAGTATATTGATATCAATGAAGTTAGTGGTCTCTTTAGGAAACTTTATGCACCTACTTCAGAGTTTGGCTCCAGAGTAAATGAAGGAACCTTCAGACTTTCTCTCTCCTTTCTTTTTTTCCTCCTGTGGAACAAAATAATACTATAGGTAAGCAAAAGTTCAAACTGATTAATTTGGGTTACACTCCAATATTCTGCATTTTGTCATACAAGTGAACCACAATGGAAATTTTGACTTACTCTGAGTTTTTTTTACTTAAAGTAGAATACTGCAGGTACCAGAGTAGTTTACCAAGATGAATGGTTTCTTTGCTAGATGCTGTCTGTATGTGACTAGCTTAGTATTCTGGAAGAAATGAAGTATATGTAAATCTCACTTTTATGGGAAAATTTCAGGAACATCAGCATCATGGGAACTGGTGTTTTGAAGTTAGAGGGGTCCTCATTCCAGTCACATCCTCAAAAGATGATCTGGTGGTCAGTAAGTCTAATGCACACTTGCTTTTCCCCTCAAACAGCATGGAGGCATTAGTGAACACAGCTTGTGTGTTATGGAATAGGAATGTGTGGCAGTGGCCTTTTTTACCTAGATGAATTCCTGTTGCAACTTGAGCATAGTAAGACTTGGAACTAGTTTTCTGTCTTCATTGTTGGTTAAACAGAGTTTGCATAAGCCTGTTTAAAACAAAAAGCAAAACAAAACAAAAAGCAAAACAAATAAACAAACAAAGTTGGTTAATATTGCAGGAGGGAGTATTTTGAAAATATTAATAAATGTAATATTTTATCCTTAAGGGTGCATTGAAGGACTGGGACTCTCTGCCATCTGTGAATATACTGTGAAAGGGTATCGCTGGGTGCCTTTCATCTTGGTCACATTTTAAGTCACGTAATCTTGGTGTGAAGACTTGGGATACTTTGAGTCATGCATTACTTTCTTATCCCTACAGTTCAAGATGTAGGTTTGTTGTGTTCTCATACAAGGGAGCAAAGCGTTCTTTGTAAAAAGCAGTCAGGATTGAATCTCTGCTGTGGTAACATCCCCCTCACCCAGAACAGGGATGGAAGAGAAGCTCTCCACAGCCCTTCCAAAGGTCTAAGCCAAATAAATGTCAGGAGATTTTTTGTTTTGGAATTAAATCAGACCATCCATCTCCCTTGTCTCTTTGGGTATTAAATTTGTGAGGTAAGTCACTCTTTCCAAGACAGCCTTCACAGGTCACTTCAGAGTGTTGCATAATTTTTCATCTGGCTTTTTTTTTTTTTTTTTTCTTTTTAAATGAGACACAAGGTTTCTTAAAAAAAAACCAAAAGCAAACAAAATGGGAAACCTGTCTAGCCACAGAAGTGAGGTCTCCCTTTGGCAGATGTGTCCTTCCAGCTGCATGTACTGTCTTCCTTCAAGCAGTTCTGGGGAAGGCATCTACTTTGGGTGGCTTCTGCTCCTGCAGTTTTATCTGTGAGAATGTCTTCCACTGTGTGTTTCTCTGGTCTTTCAAACTGTTTATATCAGTAAGAGTTGCACCACAACAAGAGTAGCTTTAATGGTATATTAATTTTTGGTGTCACTTCAGTAACACTCCAGAGTGTATCCTGAATTTGAGATAAAAGCTCAAATATGAAAATAGTTATCTTCATCTGTAATATGTTCTTACCTCTGCTTTTTCAGCACTGAATGATCATATTTTCATATTTTAAGGAAATACTGGATTTTCTGACTCTGGCCTTAACAGAGTTTATTATAAACAGCTTAAATGATCTTGTTTATCTTTGAGATACTGAGCAACACTTTGTAAATGGATAGAGTGTGTGAATATATTGAAGTTAACGTGGCTGATGTAGTAATCAGGGACTGCTCCAGGTGATTTAGAGATTACTTACCATACCATGGTGAAAATTCTGGGTGTGTAACTGAATGTGGAACATGAATTCTGTGTGGAACACTCATCATTCAGGGTTTACATACTGGTAGTATGTAAGGAGATGGCATCAGTTCCCTCCTTAATACTCCTAATGAATTTATTTGTGGTTTTGATGGGCTTTTTAATAGCAAATAAGCTTACAGTTTTTTAGGTAAAGAATTTGATCTTTGTTTGCCAAATACTTTATTTCTTAGTTGATTACATCATTCTTGTCTACATTTTCTGTATACAAAGTAAGCATTGCTCACTTACATGTTCAAGAAAACAGAACAAAAGATGTTTTTTCATGTGTTACAGCTCTGTGATTGTTATTTGCATATTGTGTGCAGTCTAGAAGCAACCTATTCAAATAGCTATGTAAACCATTCAGAAAAAGTCTTTTAGGCTCTGCTTGCTTTTATAGTGCAGTTAATTTAGGAATGATTTCTTTTTAAAGGATTAACATCTTTAAGAACTAGCTTTCTAAAGAATTGCTTTTGCTTTCAAAATGGGACAAAGTCAACTGGCAGACAGGCTGTCAAAGCATCTCAGTTCTTCTGTATTTTGGAACTTGCCTAAAGAAATGACTTCCTGACCCGTAAGCCAACATTTCTTCAAAATAAGACTTTTCATAGCCTCCTAGGAAAACTCTCTGCAGTGTTTGGGAAAAGGAGAGAGCTTTATATCTGCTAAAACAGAGAACTGGGCTGGTAACTTTAAAAATGATTAACATGTTGAAATTGGACAAATAACTTCACAAAACTCTGAATGTGTTTATCTTTCCAGAAAAAGTAAATTATGGCATTCTGGGACTTTCTGTTGTGTATTTGTGTGCTGGTTTTGGCTGGGGTAGAGTTAATTTTCCCCACAATGGCTGGTATAGGGCTATGCCGTGTTTTGGAAAAAATACCATTTTAATTAATTTAACAGCAACAATAAAATGTTTTTGGAAAAATAAAACAGATTTTTTTTTTGCAAAAAGTGTTTAATGCCATGAGGAGGAAAGACAAGGTGTATGGACAGAGGTTATGCTTCACTAGTTGGATTGGTAAAGCTGCTAAGAGCAGCCGGGCTTTGAGGAGCATGACGCTGAGTGCTCGGATATGTGCAGGAAGTGTTGGGCTGCTGAGCTAAAGGGGAAGGTGATCTCTGTGAGAGGGGCTGTCTCCTGCCTCTGGAGCAGAAATGACCCTTGAGACAGAACAGGGCTACTGAGGAGGGAGCTCTTCTGGTGGGGGAAGGGGTTCTAACACATGGAAAGGTGTGGAGCTTCTGTTTGTGGCTGGAGGGAATGGCTGGAAGGCTGAGGAGACGTTGCTGCACCTTTTTCGAGTGGGTTGTATAGTATCCAGTCCAGCTGAGACTTTCACTTTCCAGGATTACTGCTTAGTGGAAAAGCATGAAGTTGTGATGTAAGATATTATATGAATCAGTGTTATTTATATATTACAGAATGAGGAAATCTAAAGGATTTTAGAAACACATTCCACTCAGGTTTGATGGAATCAAAAGAACTTACTTATCCTATTTCATCAGCAACAAGAAAATAGTAATATTCGCTGATGGAAGGGTCTGGTTGGGACTCCGGCACTGTGTACAGGCATGATTTCTGTTTCACCCTGAATGAAAGATGAAGTATAGGAGTGTTTCATTTTTCAAATAGGATAAATTATAACCACGTGGAGATGATCAACCTTCAAGTGTTAACTTTCAGCTAAAGCTGTAGGTCAAGCTTTTTTACTGTGGTCCTTCTTACCTGCAGACATTTTCTGCTTGTTGACTGTTCTAGCTCTCTGCTGTAACCTCCCACAAATATTTCACAGATAGAGCTTATAGCACCCCTTCAAAATAAAGACATAATATTCCCTTCTTGCTGATGGGAAAGGGACAAAAAGCAAAGAGATCTTTGTGTTTTTTTAGAGTCAGGTATTTGGCATATTAAACTCTTTGATAATAATAAAACAGTATTTACTGTAATGATTTTTTTTTCTAACTATGGTTCAAAACCCTTTCAGTTTTGTTATACTGCTGCCTGCAGTTATATGTAAATGTTGCAGTGGGAATAAGAATAAAAAAAGTGATACTTATTATTCTAGAAACATAGGTTTTTAAAGTTATTCTTGGACAACTGCTTGCATCTTCTGGAAGATCCTGGTTACCAACAGGAAAGCATCTTTATGGCAAAGACTCAGCTTCTAAATGAGAAAGTGGAGCACTCTGTTATCTCAGTTGTGTAGTATGAAAGTGGGAAGTGTGTATTTAAAGTAAATTGCTCTGGAATTTGCATAGGCCTGTACTTTTAAATGATATTTTTTAGACTATTTGTTTTAAAATCTTAATAAAGCCACATGTCTCATATCTAAATTCAGGCAAACCGAAACTCATTTCATTAAGACTCTAGAAATATAAAGTGGTGCTCATTATCCTTGAAAGATATGGGAAATCAAAAACTTAACTGAAATTGTAAACTAGGATAGTGAATTTGTAATATTAGATAATACTGTGTGGCTGATTTTTCTGTTTCTTCTTTCCCTCCATTCTGGAGCTGTATCAGAGTAAATAATAGTATATGAAACCTTTTTATTACTGTACTTCTTTCAACCCAGATTGCAATTCAAACCTGTATTCCTTTCACATTGAAGTTTAAGCTGCGGCCATCTGATTCTGGGGCAGGACCAATTTTACCCTTCCCTTCAGCTGGAAACAACAAAACCCCTCCATAAACCTGAAGGAATATTTCCCCTGACAAACAAAAGAGCATTATGCCATCCCTATGCCTGTCTTATTTAACTCTGACATTTAATTCAGAAAGGAACCAAGGGGAACTGCTACTGTGGAAAGTTATGCAGATCCAAAGACCCAACAAATCTTGTGGCTGCACACATCTACAGAGCCAAGGGTTTCTCAGAAATAAGAGGAGAGACTGTCTTCTGTTTATTAGACCTGGCAGATTCAGCTGACCTCCAGAGAAGCTGTGGATCTGTTCTGTTCAGTATTTCACTCCTCTCCCTGCAGTTAGAAATCAAAGTGGACACAATTGCTGTGTAATTCCTGCATTTTCCACAGGCCTCTGTGCAGATAGAGCATATATGGGGGTTAGCCTGCTTTTTCACTTTAACATATGGCTTCAGGAAGAAAATTTGATTTTCATATTTGACTGGTATTGTTATTTTTCCTTTTCCCCCTCAACAGAATTAAAGCAACGTCCCAAGACTCAGTCATTCAATTCACAGTTCACATTCAGTTTACAGTTGTTTTTCCCTTCCTCTAGTAGAGAAAATAAAACAACAGTGAGCTCTTTTTATACTGTCAGTACAGCTGCTGGGTGTGTTAAGCCATGTGCCCTGCTACCTGGTGCACTCTGGTTTTAAGCCATGCACTTTCTCTGTGCTTGCTTTGGTTTTGGGTTTTGTTTTCTTTGTCATCCAGTTCAGGTATACTGATACATAGTTTGAAAATTCAGAAAGATTCTCAATTTCTGTCATACTGTTTAAATCTAGTCTAAATCAGTGGGGTGGCAATGCATATTTAAGTTCATATAGATTTTTTTGTGTATGCATGAGTCGTGTTAGCAAATAGCAGAATCCATCTGAGAAGTGGAAGTTGCCATTACACAGGTTAATAATTCTCAGTGATCCATAACAAAGCTTTGGTAAATCTAATAGCTGATCATCTATTCTTTGGGCAGTGGTTTTAATTGCAAGACTTACTGCTCTGCAATATTTAGTTTTACATTGTAATTTCGTCAGTGTAGAAAGCTCTTAAATAGCTAATAAATCATGATTTCAGGTAATGGTCCATCCAAAAGATTAGAAGCTAAATTCTCTGAGAACTGATAACCATTTATTTGACACCATCTTGTACACACTAGAAGATTATCTTTCAAAGGTCAGTTATCCCCTGGCAGAGGAGTTTGTAAGGTATTAAAATAGGCTAACATAAGCCAGAGCTGGCAGTGATTTAGACTTGTGGTAGGTAATATTTATGAGAGTTCACAAATGTCTAAGCAACCTTGCCAATTTATTACTTATCCTTTCAGTCTCTACAAAATTAAAGTTTTTTCTTCAATATGCTGGCATTTGTAGTAAATACTGAAATGTTCATTTCTGTTTATTTTTACAGAAAGCAATTTCTCTGGCTTCTATGAGAGAGTGATCACGATGGGATTAGTTCCTTTTCCAATTTGTTTTCTTTCCCCAATGCTCCAGTTACAATTACAGGATGTCCTGATTTTCAGTCCTTTGGTTCTCCCCCTCTTCCCCTTCCCTTGTATGACTCCAACGAAAACTTATTTTTGCACTTCTGTTTCATGGTAATACCAGCACTATACTGTCTTTTCTGGCTAGTGTATCTTCAGTAATGAGCCTAGTGATGTCTAAACCCAAATTCATGGAAAATTCTGCTGGAAAGCCTGAGAAAGGTCATGTTTCTGGTTTCTGCATCCATTGGAGGTATTCTGTGGAAAGCTCGGCAGAGCATCTAAGCAACTGCTTTACTGAGAAGGAGTAGAGGCGGTAGGATGTTGACCTTGCTAATAACAGTGTTTTCTTTATTTCCCTAAGCTATTAATTTGGATTTTCTAAATGCTGCAATTTAATGGTTCTGCATTGAAGGCCTAAGGGTTGGCAAGAACTTCCACATACTGGCTTTGTGCCTCAATCCTGTTTTCCTACAAAACTGATTTCCTCGTATTTTCTGTTTCAGCAGCAAAGTGTAACACACCGAGGCTGTGCTGGTGGGTCAGAGACCTGCTGGGCAGATCCTCTTGAGAGAGACCCAGCAGCAGGACTGAGTGTATCTGGTGACATTCTCAGCACCAGCTGAGCAAATGCTGTGCCCTGGGCTGTGCTCCCCCTTGCTGCCTGGGGCTGTGCCCTGGTCAAAGGGCAGTGACGCTCCTGGTGCAAGTCACATCCACACACATGAGGCGCTTGCAAGGGAAGGTGCTTCTCAAATACAAATGCTGAAATCTCAACATTTATAGAAGCTGGGGGTGTTCTGTGCAGTCAACAGTATCTACATCTGAAAATTTTCAGTACCAGTTGGAACCTCTGGCACTTCTGTAGTAGTTGTCAATACCTGTCTGCTCTAGTGCTCTGGACATGGATAGGCAGGTGGCTTAAGAAAGGAAACAAGAATGAAGAAAAAATGTGAGACCATTGTGCAGAGAATGGTCTGATACTGTGTTTTGATACACTAAGGTAGTAACACCTTTGTATTTATTAAATACCAAAGTGTGTTTGTAGAAGAATAAAAGAGATAATGATATGAGCAGAAAAGATCTTTCTGGCTTGGAGTGTTTCTTGCTATGCTGTCTGTGTGTTGGATTCAGTTTCCAGTACTGCTGTACTGTATGTTTCTAGAGCTGGGGGGAAATGGAAGTGATGCTCTTTACAGACAACTTGGTCTAACCAAAGCAGAACAAGCTGGTTTAGATTTGAATTTTGCTTATCTTCTTTGAGGGCATCATGTTTTTGTGGAAACATCCATATTTGTGAAAAACTGGTGCTCTTTCTCTGGCAAAACCCCAATGACTGTAATGCAGCTATCCAGGAGAAATTATGGATGATACAGACTCTTTAACTCAGTCAGACTTACTACTAATCTTGATGGAAAACAGAAGGACAGATAATAAGCTCTTTCTTGGCCCGTAATATTATTTTTCTTATCCATTTCAGCATAAAGAACTCTTCATTGGAGGGACTAGCTTTGCTATGAGTCAGACAAATTTACAGTTTTATCTCTGTTTTACATTAGAAAGTGTTGAAACGAAAGATTTGCATTAATTTATGTTACAAGCACCATGTTAGTTTCTTCTGTAATATTTCTGTATATTGGATGCAGACCATAAGCGGAAGAAAAGTACAGACCAAATATTTTAGCAATTTAGACACAGGATTTTTGCAAGGAAGAGATTGGCTTAAGGTAGCTGGGGGAAGAAACAAAAAGTGACCTCCTGTCAAAACTGAATGCTCAGATTAAGTCAGTGTCTGTTCTGATGAAACTGAAGGGAAATGAAATAATACAGGTATTTCTTAATGTCTTAGGTAAAGGGAGAAAAAACAGAAAGTGTTATTGCATTCTTCTTTTATAGTCAATACACACGCAAATGTCTCCTTACATTTATTTCTTCTATGCAGGAGAGTCATGAGTGGCACTTGAGCTGGATAGGAAACAGTTTTTCCACTTCATGAAATTTTGCATTGGTAAATATTTAAATGTCTTGCTCTACCTCTCTTACTCCTAAGTTCTATTTCAGTTACTGATTTTATCACTTAGATTTTTAAACTTAAAAGTTGTGTAAATGAAGATTTATTTGAAAATAAGTTCAAGTTTTTCCAATTTGATAAGTGAAATTTTTCACATGCAGACACTCTGGATGAAAACTATTCTATCCTGTTTTGTTTTTTTTATCAACAGTTTGGAGAAGCAGAGAAAGAACCTTGTATTCATCTGAAAGTATTAGATCTAATTTGGGTAGCAGAGAACAGTATTTACCAGTTCTATGAATTACAGGTTTCATTAAGTTCCCCCCCTTTTTTTTTTTTTCTTGCTCCTTGGCTATGAAGTTGTAATGACAAACGCTGTTATTTCCTGTCTCGGCATATGCCACGTGCTGCTGGAAAATCTGCAACAAAATGCAATGTTAACATTTTCCTGACACTTCTGAAATTAAACACGACCTTCAGGGAAAGGAAGCTTCATGTTAATTTACGTATTCCTCACTTTCAGGTGAGGGAATGAGGGTGGACACCACTCATAGCTACTTCTTCAGCCAAAGTTATTTTTATTTTACAGGTACGAAATAAAATCTGATGAGGAGGAGGCTTGAACAGTGATTTTTAAAATGTGGTGAACATGCATTTGTCTCCATGTATTAATTGTCTTCTCCAGAATTCTTTATTTTTACTGTAATAAACCTCTCAAATTTGTGTTTTAAACTAAAAAGTCTTAATGGTTTGACTATTCATAAACCCTCTGTTGTGATATTTCACTATGAGAAATAATGCTGCTGTCTCACTCCTTTGTACCAACTCCTACTTAAGTGTATGCATTTCAAATGAAATTTCATGTTTTAATGTGCCTTTTACACTAGATGAAGACAGACCAGTGCATAAGGAAATGTACCTGCTGTGTCAGAACGCTGTTAATGAATGCTTCTTCGTGATCTCTTCCATTGTGAAGATCACCTTTTCTTGTGGTTCAAGCAGTGAGGTGGTGGAGGTGGCAAGATTTTCTGAGGAATTTGTACTTCTCCCTAGAACAGAACAAATATAGCTTCTCCCTCCACCCTTCCAGTAGCATATAGCAGCAAGAAACTAGGCTGTCTTAAGGATGGATAAAGTATCCCCTGGAATAACAGGCTAGTCACCATGGAAGAGCACAAGAATTTATGGACTTTGAGCAGCCCAGTTTTCTAAAATACATCCAGATTATACTTCTGTGAAATCTCCTGTTCTGCGTAAGGAAAAAAACTCTATGTTGCATACATTGAGAGCTTGGCAAAAAATTCCTCTGTGTATGCTACTATTATGTGCAGTAACATGATATTTGCATTCCCATTCTCTGACTTCCCCTTTCCTATGTGGATTTTTTTTGTTTGTTTTTGCTTTGTGTATGTTTTTTTTTGTGGTTGTTTTTAAATATATACTAAATGAAGGTAAGGCCTAAAACATTTTTTAATTTCTCCTGGCCAAACCCATTTAAAAGTTTGTTGAAGTCTGCAGAGAGAGGAGATTTGTGTCACAAGTACTATTCCTCTTTCATCTTTTCATTCAGAATAAATCTGGTTTAGGCTGTATGTGTGTTTTGCTTACTATCCTTCAGGAATTGATTTCTTTGAATACATAACCACCAGATTTTGGGTATTCTTTGTGTAGCAGTCATACCTTGTTGATTAGACATTTAAATCTTCTGTGTTCACAGTGCACAAAGGGAAGGTTTTGCTTGCAAGGTATGTAATCTAATGGTACATTTTGTGTTCTTAATTTAAGTTTTTCAGTGAAGACTCACAAATGAGTTAATGAAGAAGCTAGAAAATAGTCAAGAATCATAAATTATCTCAGAGTAATCACTGAGCACCATGGTCATCTAACCAATTTTCAGTCAACTGTCTTTTTGTATAAGTAATAATGGGTGTTTCCTCTCTGGCATACTTTGATCAAAATTTAGGGATATATTTTGTCATTGGCATATGTGGAATTTTTTCATTAAATTTCTGTTAATATTAACAGGTGTCATGTGGGGACCAGTAATTCCATGGCACAGCTATATCACAAAAATAGATCCATTCAGTTTCCTTACTTGGATGTTGGATTTTAGCAGTAGTCACTGCACTCTGTGTCAACTGGTTTCAGTGCCAGTTCCACAGGTTTTCAGCTAAACAGGTAGCTTTGAAAGTGATCTTCCTTAAGTTCAAAGTTTCAGAAATGTTAACAACTTTCCAGGCAAATTCTACAGTAATGGCAACATTCCACTGTGTCTCCTGCATCATTTTCTACTCACCCAAATGAAAGATGAAGAGGGGTGACATGAAGACAGCCACAGTCCCCCAGCAGCCCACAGAGCATCAGTACACAGCCTTCCCATAGAGAGTGGGAATTTGTGCCTCTGATCTGGTATGCAGGGATGTGGCAGTCAGCCTCAGGGGGAGATTTTTCCTGCCAGAACTTTGTGTCTTGTGGGCTGCCAGGGAAGCAAGCCTCTTGGGAATGGTTGCTGGCTCATGGAATGGCACAATGCTCCTGTGCCTCAAGGGTCAGGTGTTCCAGGCAGACATGGTGAATGTCTGCCTGGCCTGCTGAACTTATGGTAGTGATACATGACAGTCCAGATGCAGAGGAACTGGCATTTGGGAAAATCTGGGCTTGTAATGAAACGTATGTTTAATGTATTTTGTAAATTGCCTAACATAAATGCCCTGTTTTCAGCTGCTCCATATCTCAGTAGCATCCATGAATTTGCTCTGTCTCCAGACTAGCAGTGCTGATAAGGCTGTAAGAGCTCATCAAGTGTTGTCACTGAATAAAACCACCAGAACTACATGTACTTATGAAAAGGGACTTTCTGTTCTGTTTGTGAAAGCCAGGCTCCTCCTGCCTGTGCTGTGTTAATGGAAACCCTTGAAGACAAGAATTAGGACATGAATTCTAGAGAAGATCAGGGAGACAGTAGACAATGACTAAACTAACACGTGCCTGAGGGCTGTAAGAGATAGCATGTGGAAAATCTGCCCATCAACTTTGCAAGAGCAAGCATAATTAAAAGGAGAGTGTTTGGTACATTGCCCAAGCTTGAAACAAAATTTTGGAAGAGGCTGCTATTAAATAGAGTGGATATAGCAGTTAAATCTATATGTAGTAATAATTTTTAACATATAATTCAGTAATCTACGTGCATGGGTTTTCAGTGTATTCAATTAAATGGGGAAGAAGAGGGTTAGTAGAACCAAATGAAGGGTAAGAGCTGTGAAATTGCTTTTGCAAAGCATGTGAATAGCTTAAAAAATGAAACACCAATCATGACGAAACATCTTCAGAATGTAGCCAATGTATTTTAAAGTCCTGGCACAAATACAAGATTCATACCTGTAAATCAGCATAAATTCTACTTTTTAAGTGTTTTACAGCATGTCTGCTGCTCTAATTATTAACTTCAGTGTGAAATTAGTTTGTTTTTAATGCTATACCAAGGTCTATAATGTTAGACTGGGTCTTATATCAGGATGCAACAAATACCGTGGAGATCTTGATAAAATGAACCTTCCAAGTTACTCAGATATTGTAATATTCATTTATGTCTGCAAATGAAAACTGAGTTTGGGTTGTGTAAGATTTGCTGCAGGCTTGCTTGTTGGCACTCACTTGGTCCATTAACATAAATATGTTCAGGGTAAGGCTATGGTTGCACAAATTATTTACAGACTCTGTGTCTATTGAAGGTGGTGTGAATCTGAAAGCCAGCAGTTGGCAGTTTTACTGGTCTTGCTCACAAGGTCTCATGTTATCTAGAGTGGGATTTAATGGGGCTTCTACTGCAACAATGTGGAATAACATTAGAGTTCAAAATCATTATTTTCACTTGAAAAGATATATCATGAGCTTGATCATACTTGCATGCAAAGTAATGATGATGTTTCTGGTTTGTGTATATGAACAATGCTGAGATTTCAGGAACTGCTTTGACTTTTAAAATCTGTTAAAATTTAAATTAAATATAGACCATGAAGGGAAGAATGACCTCTTATTAATGTAAATTTACTAACTTTAGATCAATCTCTCTAAATTCAGCTATTCCTGCTGAAGTAATTAGAATTTTGTTGGATACATTTTTTTGTTTCATATAAACCTATTAATAATTCCCCTTGCTTTCTCTACTAGCTGAAAACAAAGCACAATTCAGACTGTAAGGCACACAATGAGCATCTGAAGATTTCTTTTACAAGTTCAATCCAACTGTGCTTTTCAGTCTTATTTTTTGCTAGTGTGCATGTGAGACTAGGACTTGACCAAAAAAGTCATTCTACAAGGAGACTTGAAATGAATCTGTTTGACTGCTGAAAGCAATGTCGTATTTAGAGAATGTTAGAGAGAGGAATCCTGAAGAAATGTTCTGCTACTAGGAGACAAAAACTTGGTGCAATAAAGAAATCCTAGATGCATTCTGCAGCAGCTTCAACTGGGAAGTAGCACAAACAACGAATCTAAGCATTCAGGAAACCTGAAGGTATCCAGTGCTCACAGAATAGCTTCCCACCTCTCCTTTTCGAATTCTAAGCTGTTTTTAATTTTGTAGGAAGAAATGTTGAAATGAGAACACAAGGAATATTTTCATGTCTCATGAGGAACAGCTGAGGGATCTGGGTTTGTTTAATCTAAAGAAGGGTAGGCTCAAGGGTGACTTCATCTGTGTACCTGAAAGGAGGCTGTAGTGAGGTGCAGGCTCATCTCTTCTGCCATAACCAGAGTGAGAGGGAAAAAGGAAATGGCCTTAAGCTGAGATAGAAGATTCAGATTAGATATTAAAAAAAAAAAATTAAATTTCACAGTTAGGGTGGTCAAACATTGGAATAGATTGCCCAGGGAGGTGGTGGAGTCACCAGTCCTGGAGTATTCAAGAGACATCTGGATCAGGATGATGTGGTTTGGTGGTTACTGTGGTATTGACAGGTGGGCAGCTGGACTGGATGATCATGTAGGTCTCTTCCAACCATGACAATTCTATAATTTTTTAGATCTTTACGTGGAACTGGAATGGATATTTTTTTCCCAGCATGTTTGATCCTTCTGAGAAGAAGAATAGTTTTGGGGCAATTATAAAATAGTACTCTTTAAATGCAGGAAGAAATTATTTTGTTTTTTGTTCTCTGTATGGTAAAGTGGGCATTCATTTGGTTTCTGATATGAGCAGCACCTGGATTGTATTGGGCATGTCCTTAGACCTAAGAGAAAAACCTGTATTTACTTGAGAGATTTGTGTTCAGAAGGGCGTATTTGCCACACCTGATTTCTTTTTCCTAGAGGGTGAACCAAGTACACAAATGGCCAAATCTTGATACTTAGGGGGGACCTGTAACATTATCTGCATCTTCCACTTAACAGTGAAAAGAGGCGAATGTGAAAGTGTATGGACATACCATGATTACAAGTAGGTTTAAGATTGAACTTAGTGGAAGATGTGCAAATACATAAATGTATGTTAGATTTACTTTTTTGTGTAAAAAGAAAAAAAAATGAACTTACTGCTGTGTATTTAAACTAGGGTTTGATAGGATTTGTAAAGGTACTTAACACTTGAAAATCAGGAGCCTTTATATTTAGGGTCCTTAAACTTGTTTTATAAGCATCTTAGAATGAAGTTGTTAATTCCTTTAGTTAATCTTCAATACCATGAAATCTTTTCATGCCTGAAACCATCCATCACCATACTAGAAGAAAAATGAAGTCTTTTGTGAAATGTCTGACAAATCACTGCATTTTGAAGTGATGGAGAAGAATAGATTTCAGGATTTACATTCTGTGTTGTGTGTGATCTAAATCCCTAGGTATGGTTAGAATGGGAATAAACCTAACTTTATATCTCTTCTACTGGAAATATTTACAAAAAACACATTCTTATGCTATAAACTCGTGAGTTTAAAACCAAGCCTACTTATCGTAGCAGTCTGAGTCATGTAGTAGTTGCAGATTATTTGGTTACACTGATAACTTTTTGAAAGGAAAAACATTAAAAACATCCACCACCTTTGTCAGACTTCAACTCCTTTGTGATGCTGCCCTTGTGCACCAGGAACTGTTATAAACCTTCCACTGATTGCAGATCAGTATATGAAAGTTTTGCTTTTCTGGTAAGAAATTACTTGCAACTGTTTGTCTTGTATCAGTTCTTTGAGTGCAGAACTATTTTAAGGGTTCCTTTAATAGCTGTGTTTCACTTTGGATTTTGTCCTAACGTCACAAACCTTCAAATCTAAGCATAAGAAAAACTAAAATGGAAACAGATGTCTCTACCTTTATACCTCAGCTGTTGGAAATGTTTGAGATACTCCCCCTGCCTTTTTTCTTTGTTCCCCCTCCTTGGCTGATATGAGTCATGATTGTTGCTCCTCACTTTAATTCTAGTAACAAGGGAGATACAGTGCAGAAATGATATAATAAAGTTGATTTGATTGGAATTGATGCAAGTTCCTTTCTTGAAAAAAAGTTTGGAAAAAGCATTCTTGCTAATTCATTGTGTTGCAACTGGTAAACAGAGATGATATCTCTTGTTGTTTCCCTCTCTATCCTGATGAATGAGTTCAGAGTTCTTTGCTTGTGTCTAACTCTATTCCCAAGTTCATCTAATGGTTCTTTTCCAACATGGATGCAGAACATCTAAAGTTTTGTTTCTTAAGTAGAGTCCCAATAAATAGCATTGATAGAACCACTAGAGGAAAGGCAGACATGCTGAGGAAGGAGTGTTGGACACGTGCTGGACTGCTCAGCAGGGAGTTCCTTTGCTGGACAGACACTGTGCCCCATTAAATGCACCACACGTGCCACTGAGGCTTGGTGTGCACAGGGACATCTGTCTGAAGCCTGGCCAGAAGGATTGTATGGTGGGTGCTCCCTGGCTGGCACCTTGTCTGGGACCTCTGTCTGGTCAAGTGTTTTATTTGGAGGAAAGCTCTTTGGCTTTTTCTCTCTCTCCTCTTTCACTGTGCCCCTGAATTGGTTAATTATCCACTGAGAGGAAACAAACTAAGCAACTGAGATAAGAAAGGATTCCAGGGAGTACCCTCCAACAGATACCATATGCCCTCCTCTCCTAATCTGCAGAATATGCAAAACCATTTCTGGCTTTCTCCCAATGGCCAACAACTTGATCTTGCCTGATTTAAAGTTCTTGTTAGGAAATCAGACTCTGTCAAGAATTTCCTGAAATTTGTTAGAAGGGGCAAAGAGACTCTGGCTGTCATTTCTTAATGGTGACATAGGATGAATCAAAAGTTGTTCTTGGAATCTGAAGACTAAGAAGGTTATACAGGAGGAGAGTGGCTTTCAGTTTTACAACCTGGAAAAGCTTAATACTGTTTGTTAATAATGCAAAGATTTTACTATTCTGTAACATTCTTGGAAAAAAACCATTCCCATCTATTGTACGTGCATTAATATGTCTTGCCTGTGTGTAGAAGCAGGGTGTTTTACAGTTGGAGAATAAGGAGTTATGTTCTGGTTTGAAAGTGCAGTAATCAGCAGAGATACGACTCAGTGGTAGGAAAGGTATCTCATGACAAAACTTTTATAATAGATGAGAGAATTAAATGGTTGTGGGGAAACTCCCCTGCAAAAATTGTGCAAAACAGGAACAAAAAGCCTCTTGGTGCAATGAAATAAATCTGTGTTCCAAACAGAGCTGAAACTAATAAAATAAAAAATGATGTAGGCAAGATTGATTAAGTTGATCTGGGAAAGCTGTTGCCTGTTTTTTTGTAGGCTGTGATTCCCTAGAAGATTAAAACAGCAGTAAATTTGGGGCTGATAGATTAATTTTGGTTTCATTTTCTGGAAAAAAAAAGTGAAGGTAAGAATAACTTTCTTTTTAAAAATTTGGAAATTACTATTTCCATGGTCAGTTTAGTCACCTACACAAAAATATAAAGAGATATCAATAAACATATGTAACCTTTTTAAATGTATTTTAAAAAATTCTATATTTATAAGGGAACAATTTGATAACATTCCATACAAAGCTTGTAAATAGCACTAAAAGTAGAAAGTAGAGCAGACTTCATATTTTTATTTTCTTCTAGAATTTCATATTTCTAAATACGTCAAGAATAACATCTGTATCTCTATATAGAGAAATTTTCCAGATCATGAGCTTCCCCAATTTTTATCATATGTGATTGCCAAGAAAAGTTTAGAAGGGAGAACCATTATTTTGGTATGATCATCAGGGAGATTTGCTTGGCAAAAGAGTGTTAGTGTTCAAACAGAGCTATTATTTCAGACCAAGTCATGTGAATATCTTCACCCGCTGTAGCGCATCTTGACTCAGAATTTATGAGTGAAACAGAATAAAGGGGGTGTATTAGTGAGTGTGGATGAATAAACTCATTTCTCAAGGTTTTTCTGATCTGTGGTTTATTTGGGAGCTATCATCATTTTGAGTCACTGAAGGAAAGAAGAAGTCTGTTCAGATCTCTGATAAGAGGAGAAAGGAGAGGTCATTCTGTTGAAAATGCTAATTTATCACAAGTTTTCCCCAAATCTCTGACACTTGAAGCATGGACAGACATGCAGAATGGTCCATATTTTTATGGAAGGGGTTAAGGACCCTGCAAATACTTCACTGTTCTTCATCTACTAAGGTGGACCAGATCAACCCCCTAGTCATCTGTGCTAGTCTTGTAATAAGCATTTTAAAGAACTGAAACAGTTGCAAAGAAAACAACATTTTCTTCTAAATATATTTCTGATCTATCTTTTTGTGTCTTTGTTTCTTTTACAGAAGGATAGGAATAGAGCTTGGATTGCAGAGTGTTTCATGTGCAGAATATATACTTTGAGCTGAAAACAGAAGATCTTTTCTGTCTGCACAGATTGTGCATACAGGGGTCCACATCAAAGCATGGGATGCAAATAAGTGAAACCCTGCATCTTATCCTAAAAGTGTTCACAAATTACTGATTTGAGGTGACAATCTGAGAAGGCTCTTTACACTGTTAAATGAGCCACATGACTAGGGCAGCTTTTTACTTGCTTTCAAGTATCAGTCTTGCAGCAGCAGCTCTGTGTTTTCACAGTCTGTAGTTTAAAATTTATTGTTATTTTTTTACACTCTCCTCCTATTGCCCTTCCCAAGTCCTTTTCTGGACCTTCTGTCTTGGGAATAGACCATTATTAATTTTTCCCATTTCTAGTTGACCACTCAGCTCTTCAGCACCTGCACTTCCCAGAAAATCCACCTAGGACACTGAGGAAATGCTACTGTTCCTCATCGGTTTGTGCCATGAGAGAGGCTGGAACTGCTCTGGATGGGACAGGAGGAACAGAATCTCCCAATTTTCTGCCAATCCCATTGGTCCTCTGGGGAGTGAGAAGGGCAGCAGTTGTCTGTCCAAGATGATGAACAGTGTCTTCTTGAAGGCCTGGAATCTGGGGATTTCTCAGAAGTTGTGCCCTCAGTGTGAATTGAACAGCCCTACTTAAGGCACTGTAGCATGTAGCAGTTTGGAGAAGAGTGTAGGCTCAGCTTTGTTCTGGGATTCCTGTTCCTGAAAACAGATCTTGAGAGGGCCAAGGTGGCACCCAAGGATACCTGCTACACTCAGAAAAAGTGAAGTGGGGAGCTAAGCACACGATGGGTACGCCTTCCCTCGTGTTTTCCTTTTGCACTGCTGGTAACTGAGGTCAGCATTGGAGTGTGATTCAGTGTGGTGTCACTGTGTGATGTGATGACACACAAGATGGTGTCACTCCTGAGTGAACAGGAGCAGAAATATGCTTTGCTTCCATATGGGAAAGCGTTAATGTGCTGCTGGGTTTTTTGCACATGACAGCTGCCAAGATAGCATTCCAGCAAAGCAGGCAGCAAAGGCTTTTTGGATAACTTTCCTTCAGACAGCTTCAAACTGCAAATGTAGTCAGGACATTAGGCTCAAGGAATCAAAATAAACCAAAGCAGAAATCCAAAAGAATACAGTACAACAGAGCCTGCAGAACCAGCTGTTCCAAGCTGCTGATCTGCTGCAGAGTGGTACTGGACCAAGAGGTTGTTTCTCCCTGTGACCAAATGTGCTGAATTTGTGCTTGAGCTGTTTATGTATGAGGGTTTCTCTGTCACTTCAGCTTTCTCGTTGACTTTGACAGATTTTTTTTGGCAAATAAAACTATGGGGTTTTTTTTCAGAATAACAATCTATCTAATTTTTTATTAATTTCACAATCAATTACAAAACAGATATGGGAACCTGAGGGAAGGGCCTAAACTCTCTCTGATGGGTGAGGACTTTTATCCTTACCTGTCATTCCAGAAAATCACTTAGATTAGAAATAATTTCACATGGAGGGGTGGCTGGGTTTCTAAGGGCTTAGCCAAGACTGTACTTCTGCAGATTACCTTGTGATGTGTGGGTAGTTCATAACACTTCAAGGTGTGGTGGCTAGCTAGTAGAAAACTAGGAAAATCACCCAAAACAACAGATAACTTGAAAGTTATCAAATGGTTTCATGCAAGTGCCTGCTGTTGTAACAAAAAAAAAATTATTCAGCAGCAGCTGCTGGTTTCTGTAAATTCCAGATTTTGCAGAGCTGGATCTTTAGGGCTGAATCTTCCCGTGGTTTGTTTTCCTTCGTGTGTGTGAGAGATAAGGTTTCATTATTCATTTTCCTTAAGTGTTTATCCAGTATTATAACTCGTTCAAGTATTTTAGGGAATCTTGTAAACTGGTGGTTTGTTTCATTGATTAAGTACGACTTGTGTGTAGGAAAGACTTTGTCATGACAATTGAAACATACACATGATTGCATAGTTTCCACTCTATAAACAGCGATCTGCAAAGCTGGAAGATATCATTAGACTTGTGTTTATAACTCAGGATGGCCTCATTTCACCAGCTTTTCTTGCAAATTAGTTCCCAGATGTCAGATAGATTGTCTGGTTGCCAGCTATTGCATAAACTCCTGAAGTGTGAGATATGACTTACTGCTCTTGCACTGACCTCAATTGTCAACAGGAAAATAAATGATCATAAAATAGTTCAGATGAAGCAAGACTCAGAAAAGCAAACATAATATCTAATTTTAAGCAGCTGATTGCACAACTATCACAATTGTATTCGAAATACAAAATTTTGACATTTCTGAACTATTTTAGCAAAAAAGCCTTGTATTCTTGGATTACCAGAAACCAGAAAACCTTTATACTGGTTGGCAGCCGTGCCTAAATCTCCAGCTTTTTGTTGTCTAACAACATTTCTGTCTAATGCAGAAATGAAAACCAATACTTTTAAAGTTGGCCTTGGGTGGAGAACTGGTTCTTAAGTGCGTGTCCCAACTTGTTGCTGTTGAAACATCTGATTTTAGAAAGACAGTTTGTGCCCTGTGCTCTGTGTCTTTCCTACGAGTGTTACGGAGTACATGCTATCTCAGTGTTACAAATAACACTTCTACCCCATATTGTCAAAGCGTGAGTCTCCAGAAATGACCTGAAAAAGTCAGCTCCTCATTGCTGGACTTGCTTGAGGCCTAGGCTGGGTTCAGGAACATCAAACTGCTCTTTGTGCAGTTTTCTGTTGGCCCCAGGGAAGGGGTTGTTGAGGTGCAGATCCTGTCACATAGTTCCCAGAGTTAGCCTAGAAATCTCTCAGACCAAACTGTATCTGAGCCTTCACACCCTTAGGAAGCAAGGAACAGATATATTCAATATAGAGGGAGGTCAGCTGTGCTATAGCAGATGATATAGATTTTTGCTCGAAGTATCAAAATTTCCCTGCATCATTTGTTTCATCCTATTGTCCCCTATGTGATGACCCACCCTTGAGGGGAAGGATGCACCCAAGATTTGTAAATGCTTGTGGTTGAAAGGAATGACAAAATTCAGCAGGTCTTCAAACAATCAGAGAGATTTATTAGCAAATGACACACTTAGGATAGAAATTGGTATATTAGTCCCCTATATGAGCATGTAGCAGTGGTTTTTGGATAAAGGGGTAGGGTGAAAGGGAAGAGAGAAACTGGGGAAAGAGAGAGAGAGAGGAGAAAAAAAGAGATCATCACTCCTGGTTCCAGTGTGAATCCAGGTGATGTCAGTCCTGGTTTCAGTGCCAATTCACTTGATGACCATTGTTTCAGTGTCAGTCCAGTTGTGGCAAAATCCTTTTATTCTCTCAGAATATCTCTGTTCTGTCTCTGGGCCTCTACACCCTATGCATTTTATAAGCTAAAGCTTGGCATATTGAGAACTACAAACAGGGCCGTGGTCTTGCATGAAGACATGTTTTAATTTTTCTGGTGACTTCTTTGACTTCTTCTCTAATGTAGGAGGGGCGCTGTTTTTCTCCATTTGTTCCCAGCCATGTAGAATTTGCCAGGGTTGCTGTTGTAACCAGTGCATTCAAATATCACTATCTAGTTCCTAGGACAACTGTATTATCTTTATAAATAAGATTTTATTTATCTCCTATTTTACAAATGTTTGGAAAAACTATTCTTAGCTTTGCAAGCTCTCTGCCTCAGCTGAACTTTAAAACTTTCTATGTGAGATTCTTACACTACCTCATGCTTCTAGAAACATAAATGCACTATATTATGAACTTGCAGGTAGTGTCCTTTAAGCTTGATGTGTAGTAACTCCCTTGCAAATTCATGTGTTTGTAAATCTGATGGCTGTTCATAGCTAGCTGGAGCTGTCCTACCATTTGACATCTGTAGTCCCTATTGGTATCTATATATAGTCCCTATTGGTGTGTGTGTATATATATATATATATATATATTTATATATATATATGTCTGTGCACATATGGATGAACTTATGGGTGATTACTCAGCTGTTCAGATAAGCAAGATGTTTAGAAGATGTAAAAAAAAGCCCCAAGCCATTCTGCACTGACTTGAAAAGTCAGTCAGATGGACTTGTGCCCTTGGCTTTGACTGTGCAGATATCAGGCTCATTCTGCTAAAGAGTGCCTTGCTGTGTTACATTGCAAAAATGTAAGGAAGTAATCTGTAGCTTGCTACAGCATTGTCTTATTCCACATTTGCAGACTAAAATGATTAATTTTAGACAGATGGCAGACAGTTGATGGTAAATCATGCAGGGCTGTCAACTCACCAGTCACTGAATCTCTGCTCTAAAAGGTGACACTGGGTTAATGATGTAATTGTGGATAGGGAGAATTGCATTCACAAAGTAGATTTTCACTGAAGTTTCTAAAATGACTTCACTGTATGCTTTCTTGTGCTATTGTTATTTCTCCATTTAACTTAATTTGTTTTCACTGTGCAGACTCATTAATTAGATGGCTTCGTAATCAAATTGCAAGGTTGGCCATAATTATGCAGTGGCTAATGGACCAATTCAACTGTAAATTCTAGCTGAAAGACCTCAGAGAGGGTAGTTCTGGAGGGTTTTTAAAAAGAAAATTAACTTAAATAGATTTTTTTTCAGTTCAGAACTAAAAAGATATGTTCTAATCATGACTTACATCATTGTGCTCCTTTTTTTTTGTTTTTTTAATGCTCTGTTACAACAGTGGTAATGTTAAAACAATAAGCTACTGCGACCCAATTTTAATAAAAAATTCCAGATCTCAGTGCACCCATTCTTAGCATCTTTTTGACCTGGGTTCACAACTAAATCTCTAAACGTCAGTTTACACTGAATTTTTGTGAGGTTTATGACCTGGTATCTTTTTGTGTCATTCAGACTTAGCTGATTTAGGCAAACGAGTGGATGTTCTTTGTTTTCAGTGAATCTGGTAACAAACCTACCTGAAATGCTTGCATTTTGCAAAAATGCCATATTGACTTTGTCACAAATTCTTGCAGAAAATTCCAGTTGTGTAGGTTACCACTACACTGTTATTAAAGAATCATAAGTTTTTTCCTAGCAGAATAATTTTGGTATATTTCTTTAGAAAAAATGAGTAGTTTAAATTAAGTCACAATTACTTAATTTCCACTTAATTTACTAGACTGGTACTTAGAAAAAACACAGTTAAACTTTCTATGTGGCATGCTCTAGTTCATGAAATACCCTATTTTTTATATGTATGGATTCATGTATAAAAAGCTTTGAAAATTTTGGAGCTATCTGGTCCAAACCTTGTTAAAATAAAAAAGCTTTTCTTAAACAAAGAAATGCTTCCACAGAAATGTTGGGAAAAGTTTTTGTCCTCACAAAAGGCAGTCACTTTCATAAACAGTAAGAGAACCTGCAAAGTTAAGCTTCACTTTCCAACAGCTACAACTAAACTAGGGGATTTCCTTCAATTTATAGTTTTTATAGGGTTTTCCTTCTGTCCTTTGAGTTATTTTCATGTCTGGAACATCTGAGATTGCTCTTTTGCAAGACCTTACACTAATTTTTAGCTACAATTGAAGTATTTTCCTAAGCATTAAGGTGTTTTGTGCGTGCAGGGACATTTTGACAGAGTAAGTAACTGATGAAGGATGGTCAAGATGGAGTTTCCACCATGAGCATTTGAATTCCAAAGCAGGCCCAGAGCTGGCCTCTTTCCTTTCTGTCTTTGCTAATAAAACAGGCCCTGAAAAGGGGAAAGTTGTGTTGCTTTTTGTTACCCCTACTCTCCTCCTCCACTTCCTCCTCAGGAGCAGCCATTTGAAGTGTGCTGATGCTCTTTGATCACTGTGCTTTTACTCTCCCTGGTCCAGGAGCAGTGGAAAATGCCTGCTGCCGTCTCTGGAGCAGAACTTTGGCAGCTGCCTCATTGGTTTACAGTGGAATGAGATTAATAGCAGCAAGGGCAGCAGATCTTGAAGAAATTTAGCTACTTTGTGGGATTAGAGCCAAAGAAAAGTTATTTTAAGCAAAAAAATAGCCTTAATATTTCTGTGATAAAACCTATGTGGCTAACTGGGGTTTGTCCTAAATCAGAAGTTCCTAAGACTAGATTATTAGTAAGGATCAGGTAATCCAGCTGGCTTAAAGAGCAAAAAGACTACAGAATGCTGATACTGCCATTTTTTCCTGCAGGAAGATTTCATGAAATTGTTTAAAAAGTTTAATGGGTCTTCCTAATTTCACATTTCCTATAAGCAGTTTGTGTGGCTATTGTAAAAATGCTCTTGAGCAATAGGAAAAGTGCAATAGTTTGTCTTGCAGTGATGACAGAATCTGTCAAAACTGTTTGGAGGAATCTTGCCCAAAGGAGTTCATACTCTGGTGGTCAGATGCTTACCTGGGAAGATTTAAGCATTTTTTGAAAATTGCTGTGAAGTGAAACTAAAGTAAAACTGTTGCAGTAATCTGATCACTTTCCAGTGCATTGGAGATTCCAATAGAAGAGAAACATATTCCAGTGTTAGATATCCTACTATAGAAATATAGATTGGAAGCTAATGTGAGGAACTGTAGTTAAATGCATGGTGACTCTGTCTATAGTTTAGTGATTGTGTGATTTGATGCAGAAAAATTTTCCATGTCTAAGTTTATGCCAAAAGCCATTGTGAGTGGTGAGGGATTTGGGGTTTTTCTCATTTTTTTCAGCCTCACCAATTACAGGTTTCAAGTTTGTTTTTTAAAAATCTATATCCATGTGCTCCTTAGACCATATCAAAGAGACTAGATTTATTTAGAAAAAGTTGAAAGTCTGTAATTTCAATGGAAAATTGAAATTTGGTGTCTGTTGTGCCCTCAAATTTTCTGTGTAGTACAGTATTCTAGCAGAATTTATGGGCTTTGCTGGCCCTTTGTGCAAATAATTTAATACCATATTTACATTTAATCCATTAATAGAAATTTAATAGAAATTTAATATTTTACATTTAATAGAAAGCAATCATAATAAAGAGACTTATTCTGAAGACATTGAACATCTTGGAAGTGTTGAATGCCTTCACAGTTCTTAGGAAAATATGACTGGAATAATTTTTCTAAGATTTTTTTTCCTTTTCAGTTGTGATCTAAGTCTTCACCTAAAAAATGTGATTGTGGAGGTGTGCCTTTCTTAAGCCTTTTCAATATGGTGGGCAAACAAGAAGACAAAGAGTATTGCCAAGAGAATCAGACACTTGGAGTCAGAGTTAATCCCTGAGAGTGTATATTTGAATAGTTGTATGTTCATTCAGGGCCTACTGTCCGTGGGCTCCTATGTGAACGCAGGAGTGCTGGATAGAAAGTAAAAGAGCATCTTAGGGATTCCTGTTTTTTCATCAAGAATGAAAATGTAGCCTGCTGTTGGGAGGCCAGATGTGATGTTTAAAGGCTCTTAAACATGGTGGTGCATATGCCGTGGTGCCTCTGTCGGGGAAGATTTGCACAACATCTGTCGCCAACACCGTGCGAGGCACATTCCATAGGTTGAGCCCCTGCGTTAACAGCTACATTGTACACAACAAGACATGGTGGCTTGCTTATCCTGGGAGCCAAAAGTACCTAGAATTCTTCTTTTGGGATTTTCCTAAACTCCTGGGTGGATGTGCAGAAAGAAAGAATTCTGTAAGAGGAAACAAAAGCCAATATTTTAACTATATACCAATATCATATGCAGAGCTAAGGACATTTCTAGCAAATGTTATTTTGCTGTCAGAATTGGCTTTTAGCATAAAGGATTAAAATTTCCATTAGAGAACTTGGTGTTGCTAAACAGTTTTGCAGAAAATAGCCTCTAAATCCGTATTGTTAATGTTAGTTGCTGTAATCCATGTCTGGGTGACTTCCTGGTGTCCACAACAGATAAGTACTCAGTGCCATGAACACTGTGTTGGCTGGATAAATCAAATCAAATGAATCAAATCAAGTGCTGGCTAGATCAATCAAATTGATTGTGACTTCTGAGAAAGGGATGGTTGGGGAAATTATGGTTCCTCCCTACTTTTTTGTTTAATAGTACATTGCTGTTAAAATCACCATTATTACACTTAAAAGAACTGTATAGTACAATTGATCTCAAACTGGTCAAGTTAACAATGCTGCACTAAGGTCATATTTTAAAATCTTTAGCCATGCCATTTGTTAATATGATCGTTGCCTTCAACTAAATTTCCTTCAGCAGTAACTTTATCAGATATAGTAGAACTACAATGTAAGTTATTTTCATCCTTTAATAAATATTCTTGAAGGATTTATCAGTTTAGATGTGTCTCTGTACAGTATTGTATTCAGCTTTTTTAAAGCCTGTCTGGGAGACAAAACCTTTAGATTGTATTTTTAAAAAAATTCAAGAAATATCTAAAACACCAATCCATTTAAGTTACACTTTCTGACTCCACAAAGTCTGTAGTTACATGCAAAACAAACAGACAATTTCATTGTTTTTGTCATTATTTTCGATTGTAATTCTGCAATATGTAATTGCAACAAGAAAAGAAAAATAATCTTTTTATTTCAATAACAAATGTGCTCAAAAGGTAACAGATGTAAATATCTTTGAAATCAACATTCTGCATCTGGCTTATTCCCCTCACAACTGAACCTCTGGATAATGCTAGCACTGACTTTACATTAATTTTTTACCTTGATTTTTATCTATGTGATGAAAAGTGACAATAGTTTATTTAACAGAATCTCAGTGATTTTTATATTCTACTCCAAATCTGACCTAGTTTTGATTGTGACTGCCACAGTTGAAACTGGTGTAAAAGACTCAGATAACAGAGGAAGCTCACCGTGGCTAAGGGGAAGAGAATGTTCTTTATAAGGGTTAAGCTCAGATGGAGAGGTGTTAGTTAACTGCTATCTTAAGTGTCCTCACTGCTTGCTTTTAGAGCGTATTTTACATTTGTTTAATTTTGTATTAGGAGGGCACTATAGTTTTAAAAACACAGCCGTCTTTCTCTTCAAACATTTGCATCGTGGGTCACCAGAGTTGCTTCTGCAAGGTCAAGAGATCTTTTCTCCGAGTAATGCCCTTTTCTGTAGTTCTGATTCTTCAGCCTCCTGCTTGATAGCATTGATTTGGCTGCCTGTTTATCTGGGAGCTGGAGGGGAGGAGATAAGGCAGGAAGATGCAGTTAAACATTTTAGCCCTGTGAATAGCAGGCTAGGCATAAAACATGTACTTCAAATTATGAGTTAAAGTTGTATGCTCATCTGGGCCAGAGATCTATAGATTTTTTTTATGTAGACAGATTTATACTTTTTTTTATAGGCATACTCAGAGAACGAGACTGCAGTACTGTGATTTGTGAGGAGTAACTTATTTCTCTTAGATTGGCTGCATCAAAGAGAATGTAGCTAGTTACACACAGTGTAAGCTTATTTACATCTGTTGTATCAAATAAGGTCCTCAGATGCTTTCTGCAAAGTGCTGGGAGTGTGGATTGCTACACAGAGTTGCAGCTCAGCCAGTAGCTGCTCAGTGACATTTCAGACCATGCTAGAGTTGCTCATATCTTCAACTAATATTCTCTTAGACAATTTCTATAATAGTGGTATTAACCCACACAGCACAGTATGCTTTATAGCTCACTTAATTGAGAACAGACGCAGAAATGGTGTTGTATGTCCAGTCAAAAATGTGGTGTAAATGCAATGAGTATAAAATTGCCTCCTGTGGACTACAGAGCCAAGAGCAAAATAGAAACCTTCCAGGATAACTATAATTCCCCTCACATTGATTTACTATTTAAAAGATATTTGTGGTATAATTTGAGAAGAGAAAAAAGCATAGTTACATTTAAAAAACCATCATCAGTTTTCTTCCTCAGGCTGAGCATTCCACACAATTCCTTAGCTCACCTTCCTCCAAGTTCTCATTTAACAACGGTGTTTGTTACTGAAAAAACCTCTTGAGCTTTCTGCATTCTAATTTTTCTTATTTCCTATTGCATTTGTTGTCCCCTCCATTTCTTTCCCACAGCTCCAGGATTATTTATCTGAGAAAAAACCCTTATCTGAAAAAAATATTCTTAACAAGCTCTTGGTACTCTCTTTCAGCATCTAATGTATTTCATGGGTAGATGAAGACAGGAGTTCAAATTCCAGATGCCTCCCAAATTTAAACCTCTTGGCCTGAGTAGCTTGCTTTAATCATAGAAAATATCTGAGTTTTTGCTTACAAAAGTACCTGTTGGGAGGAATGAAATAACTGAAACTTCTTTTCACCCCCATCTTGCCTCTTGAATGTGGACGGACATATGAGGTTACACAACATGCACTTATTGTATATGCTGGGAAACTGAGGGAAGGCTGGGGTTTCTGGAGCTGTGATGCTCTTGGAGGAGGCTGGGCAGGAATACTTTATCCCCATCACTTTGGACAAGTAGCTGGGTAAACTCAAGCTTGCTAATGTGAAAAATCTGCTGTATGTGTGGTGTGTACTGCCCCTTACTTTTAAGTCTATTTTACATAAAACTTAAAAGCCTGTGTTGTGCAGACTTCAGTGGTAATAAAATCTTTGACAGACACACCTTTTTGATAAGGACAGAAGGCAATTGGTGCTTGGCAGACATCACATACTGCAATATAGGTGAAGGGCATCCAAGTCAATTCTGTGACATCAGCTCTGATGCTTGGTGCTTCTGCACTGAGTCTGGATTGGTAGTCCTCATAGAACGGGAGACACTTCAAAGAAAGTAAAAGGTTCTAATAATCTTTATGTCTGAGTGTCCAAATAAGACTAACCATTGGTATAACCTGCATGGAATGTCCATGCTTAAGCCTTTAGAAATGGTTCAAACTTGTGTGACGCAAACACTGGCTTTGATAAAATGTGACCCCACAAAATTAAAGTACTGAACAGACCCTTTTCAGCTTAGAGCAGGAGCCTAACACTCTTGGGTCAGAACTCCCCAACCCCGAAAAATGAAAAACTAGATGGTTTCAGTTTTCCAGCATAGAGCTGGGTAGGCTTTCTCCAGTTTTGTCTAAGTTGGCCATTTCTGGATCTGCAATTATCACTGCTGTCTACTATGCCTCTAGCACTGTCACAGTGTCTGTTGAGCCTCAGCAGCAGAACTACATCCTGTCATCTCTGGCTGCAGAAGATCAGATCTGGAAATGATCAGCAGAGACATGTCTATATGCCCAGTGAAAGAAAACCAAGTCCTATTAGAGAGATGGTGATCTAAATGTGCAAAAGTTTGACTGAATGACTTGGTCTCAAATCTCCTCAGTACATTTCCTGCAAGAACAGCCAAGTAACATTTTTAAACATTTGCAATTGAAACATAACCCTATAATCTGCCATCTTGAAACAAGTGAAGGCACCAGGGGACAGCTGACTTTGCTGTTAGCTGTAGATGTAGACATCTTACTCCTATTATCATCATATGACAGTTTGGAATGTCAGAATATGAGTTGCAAGTCATTTGCATGCACATGTGGAGCCTTGAAATGATCATCACTTCCAGCTGGAGCCAGGATTTCCATCTTTCCTTGTCCTTTTCCCCCACTTCCTTTTGTTAAACAATAAAAGCTTGGGGTGCTTCAAATAGTGTCAATATCCAGTGTCTCGAGATTTTTCAGTAATATGCCTATTGTATATTTTAATTCATATCAAAATAGGAGGCCTGCTGTTTTATTCCTGGTGGAGTCTACTTACAGACACCTGAATTGAATGGGGCTGTGCCACCCATGTCAGTGGAGAGTTGCATGCTGCATAACTTCCCTGAATATTGTCCCACATTGTTCCAGATTCCTTTAGCCCAATGCTACAGGTTTCACACGAATACTTTGGTTCCTGCTTCTCAGTAACCTTATTGCTCCATTGTATATATGGATCATACAGTGAACACGAGCCAGCCATGTGAGCAAGAATGCCAATGGCCCCTGGCCTGGATCAGGAATAGTGTGGCCAGCAAGAGCAAGGAGGTCATTCTTCCTCTGTACTCGGCACTGCTGAGGTCACACCTTGAGTGCTGTGTCCACTTCTGGGCCTTTCCATTTAGGGAAGATGTTGAGATACTGGAGCATGTCCAGAAAAGGGCAAACAAGTCTCTAATGAGTATCTCTGGGTTTGCTTAAGATAAAATTATTCCTTTTTATTAAGGAGCAGACTGAAAAGAATGGAGATGCTGTGTTTGGCCATAGCCTACTGTGTGTGGTATTGTGCCTCCTAATAAATGGCATAGTTTTGAGGATGAAAGTTTGATACTTGGGGTTCAACTTCTCTATTAATAAAGTACTTAACTAATAATTAGGTCTGTTCATAATTTTGGTAAGGCAGGTTTAGGAAGGGTATCATATTATCTTTGGCCTGACAAGCTTAGCAAAACCTGGTACATTTCATGAAACCTTAAGCTTTGCAGAAATGCTAAAGTTACTCTTCTGGGGGCCAAACAAATTTGATATTGCCTTTAAATATGCAGTAAAACTAAGAAAGAGCATGTAAATCTAAGAAAGTAAAGTCAGAAAGAAAAACTAAGAAAGAGATGAATTTGAAATTTATCTCTGACATAATTAATGATAATATAAAAATTGATTTCCCACAACTGAGCATGACTAGGGACATAATGTCTGGGATAGGTGGTTTCCTTTGTTGATTGAGGAGTTCTTCCCACAACGTGATGATTTCTAATCCCTTCAGCTGTCTTGACAGCTGTTGTGATGCTATAGATTGCATCAGCAAAGCCTTTTATTTTCAGATGGTTGTAAACAACTCTGGGAGATAACTGAGATTTCACTCCTTCTATCTCCATGACTTCTGGCAGTTTTGACAACTGAGTGCCAGCAGTGAGGTGGAATATACTCCTGCAGCCGTGTCACTTCTGTGCCAAAGCACATTTGCTCTGTGAGCATCAATGACTGAGGATGTCCAGGAGTTCTCTTGTGGCTTCTTTTTATATGTCAGAAGGATTTCCAAATAATTGTGAACTTGTGATGCAACTATGTGTATATTTTAGTCCATAAACTGGATAATCAGCCTGTGAATAGTGTCCAGTTATGTAAATCCCTTTTGTTTAGATGATGAGATTATGCTCTAATGCATATTAGAAAGTTTTCTGCTATACTGGCTTGTGTAAACACTATACATTTACTTTGATATCAGGATCAATTCTGCCTGCAGAGCAAGGCATGTGAAGCCAAAACCTGGCTTTTGTGTTCAGGCTCATTTTGAGAATGTAAAATGCTCTAACACATTCTCCTGTAAGGGGAGAAGTTTAGTGTTTAATAATTTCCTCTTTTTTAATTCTGCAAAACATTTTTCTTGAAATTACTAAAAGCCTTTTTTAGAGGGTTTGTTTGGTTGTTGTTTTTTTTATTTTTTTTTACTTTGAGCTAATGATACTATCATAGCACTGGTCGTGTGCTATGAAATTCTACCAATATTTAATTCATTGAGTTTTTAAAGTCTTTTCAAGTCTGTTAGTATTTATATTAAACTTCTGCCAAGTCTTTCAGTGTCTTTACTTCCTACTAAGTGCTTGAAGTGGTGAGCTTTAACCAAGATACCTAATAGACCTGCCAAGACAAACTGCTTATGAACCATTATCTTTTCCTTAACTCATCTGGAAGCCCTCAGTTTAGCACACTGGTTTGTGCTGTGTGTGCAACATTTTAATTTTATAGATACTAGGAAAACTGTGTAGAAGGAAGAGAGAATCTTTCCATTGAGGAGACACAAGCCAACCAAGGAACATGTGGTGTTTCAGAAGCTGCTGTGGTTTCAGGGCTGGTTTTGCATTGTTGCATCCTGTTTTGGTTGCCAGTTCAATGCTGGAGGTTCTGCCAGGTGTTTGTTTGTGCTTCTCCCCTGCTGTATTGCTGCTTTTCTGAGAAACAACCTCAAATATAAAAATTAAGAAGGAATCGCAAATGCATGCTGTGGGTTCAAAGTCATCTAATGTGGCAGAACTCCTCTGGATCTTTGTCCTTTTGAAGCCTGGGTACTTAAATTTTGTTCGATGTGAAACTGTCTTTTTAAATACTATTTTAAAATTTAAATGTCTGTTTGAAGGTTTCTTAGGAGCTTTAAGCTTGATAGCCTGTTGCAAGGCAATAAAATTTATGATTTTAAAGCCAATTCAAGTATTTCATAATATATCTCAGATGGATTGAAGCCTCTGTTAATCCTAAGTAATTAAAGCAACTCTTTGCACAATTAGTTTCCAACTTTCAGGTCAACAGAATAATAACATAAAAAGATGAACCTGTTTCTCTTCCAACACACATTTAAGTGGAAGAATAAATTAGACTAAATAGATGCCACAGATTTTATTTGGTTAAGAGGAGATTTATGACTTAATATTTTGTTAAATCACAATTTCATGTGCACCTGTTTTAAAAGAATGCAGAGGTTTATTGGTAGCTTTTTGCAACAACTTTGCCTTTCAGTAAATGATTACATTAATAAAAAGAAAGCCAGAAAGTATAAGCCAGACACAATAGTATCGAAATGGAAGACAGACAGCTTTCTTCTCTTCCATACTGTGAGATGTTTTCTTAAATTAAATTTGAGTTTGTTCTGATTTGTTTTGGTGCAGAATTCCAATGTGTGTTTAGTTTAGGAATCAACATATATTTCCAAAAGTCATCCTGTTGCTATTATAAAGAAAGTGCCCAAAGCCTGATTTGGTGTCATCAGGGAAGGTGCTTCAAAATGTTTTAAAGTTTTAATTTTTTTTTTTAAATTTAATTTGCCGGTTAGACTTGTTTTTCTTTCAAAAGTGAGGTTAAGTGGTATTTTGGATTTTTTTTTTTGTTTGTTTTGTTATTTTAGTTTTTTTGTGTGTGTGGAGGGAGTGGAGCTAGTGGTTTTGTTTGTTTCTTTGGGATAAGGCAGAAAATTAGGATTTATTTCTTTGTTTACTTTTTTCCCCTAAAAATATTTTTTCTGCAGGCAAAAGGGACACGTTTTAAAATACACCTTTCTACCATGAAATAGAAATTACTGCATTTTGTATAATATTGGGAAATTTTCTTTGTCTGCAGCTTTCATTCTAAGAAAGTTCATCAAGTAAAGAGCTACTGTCACTGAGAAGTAGATGTGAATGTCCATTCTGATCTGTCTCTGGTCTTTTCAATATTGTTCTGGTAATTACTTCTAGAAAAACAAACAAGTAAAATATATTTAAATAATAGAGAGCAAGCAAAGACAATATAAGGTATATTTTTTAATGCCTTTAATCCTGCTGTAAGTAGACACATCTTTCTCCCACCATTCTTTTCAATTTCCCTTATATTTAAGGTCCAATATCATCTGACAAAGATGATCTGACAATAACTTTAGCATCATTTTATTATGTTATGACAAAAATTGTAGCTCTTTCTGGGGTTCTATTCTTGAATGTTTGTTTTTTCTTTATAATTTTTGTAATGGGTGTTCTTTTTTAGATTAATTATATATTAAGGTACACAGATATTATCTTTTTAACCCAGTTTGTAGAAATTCAACTCAAACACTTGTGCTGTTGAAAAAGACTTTATTCACAAGTAGCCTGTGTGTCTCAAGCTCTTGAAGTGCAGGAATCATAGAATCATAGGATGGTTTGGGCTGCAAAGTACCTTAAAAATTATCTAGCTCAAAACCCCCTGCCATGAGCAGGGACACCTTCCACTAGACCAGGTTTATAGAGCTCCCTCCAGTTTGACCTTGAACTTCCAGGGATGGGGCATCCACAACTTCTCTGGACAGTCTGTTCCAAAGCCTCATCACACTCACAGCAAAGAATTTCTTCCTAATATCTAATCTAAATCTGTTCTATCAGTTCAGAGCCATTTCCCCTTGTCCTGTCACTACAGGCTCTTGTAGGCTTCCTTCAGGTACTGGAAGGCCACAGTTCGGTCACCCTGAAGTCTCTTCTTTTCCAGTCTGAACAATCCCAGATCTCTCAAGATTTCCTCACAGGAGAGACGTTCCATTCCTGTAATTATCTTGGTGCCCTGCTCTGGGCTCTCTCCAACTGGTCCATGTCCTTCCTGTGCTGGGCCCCCAGAGCTGGATGCAGGGTTCCAGGTGGGGTCTCAGCAGAGCAGAGGGGCAGAGTCCCCTCCCTGCCCACACTGCTCTGGATGCAGCCCAGGATATGTTTGGCTTTCTGGGCTGTGAATGCACATTTCCAGCTCATGTCCAGCCTCTCATCCACCAGCACCTGCAAGTCCTTCTTCCCAGGGCTACACTCAATCTGTTCATTCCCCAGCCTGTGTTGATACAGGAATTATTCCAGGTGCAGCATCTTGTACTTGGTCTTATTAAACCTCATGAGATTCTCATGAACCCTCTTCTCAAGTTTGTGCAGGTCGCTTTGGATGCCATCCTGTCTGTCAGGTGTATCAACCATTTGGCTTGGTGTCATCAGTGAATTTGCTGAGGGTACACTCAATCCCTGCATCTCTGTTGTTAATGAAGATATTAAATATCACTGGTTCCTTTATGGACCCTTAAGGGACACCCCTTCTCCAATTTAGAGGTAAGGATGCTGTGGAGGACTGTGTCAATGGCTTTACAGTAGTCCAGATATGACATCTGCAGCCCTCTTGTCTGTCCATTGATAGAATCACTACTTCATCAAAGGCCACTGGGTTGGCCAGGCAGGACTTGCCTTTGATGAAGCCATTCTGGCTGTCCCAAACCACCTCCCTGATCTCCATGTGCTTTGGCATAGCTGCTAGGAGGATCTGTTCCATGACCTTTCCAGGCACAGAACTGAGGCTGATATGTTGGTGGTTCCCAGAGCCCTCCTTTTTTCCCACTATAATGATGGGTACAATGTGTCTTGTAGAAAAAGAATCATTTAGATTTGAAAAGAACCTTTAAGGTCATCAAGTTCAGCTCTAAAAGGAAGGTCCCATATTGCCCATCCTTTGCTTTACTCTTAGACAGGAATTCTTGACCCATGTTATCATATCCACCTTTACTAGTTTCAACCTTCTTCCCTTTCATCAAGGCATGATGTGGAAATAAGTTGTGGTTCTGTGTTAACATGTTGACAAGTTTTTCCTTCTAGTGGTTAGACTCTGCTCCTGGTAGAGCAGAGTTAGCTAATGAATTTTTAATTGCAGCAGTGCTGATACCATGAAAAGAACCATTTCATGTTGTTTTCTTGAATCTCATTCAGTTCTGGAATTAAAAGAACAAAAAAAAATCCCCTAAAAAAATCACCCCTGAATCCTCTCAATGACTGCCCTATATGAGCAGAATGAGAAAAGGCCTAACCTTAATTCTCTTTGAAGGTTTAACAGAAATCTTTCAGGTTGCATTCACAGACCTTTTAATTTGGTGGTTTGATATATTTAAATACCAGCTTTACACATTTTAAAATTAGGAAAAGTATCTGGTTCAGTATTTTAAGTTGATTCAGCTTGGACACACCTTTGTTTGGTCAGGTGCTGGTACACTAATTAAATTAAAGCCTCTATTCATCTTGCCAGCCCTGTCTGACATCTTTCAGGAAGCCTTCACATTGCCTCTGGTAATCTAAAGGACTAGAACTATGTATTTAAAAAGCTGTTAATAAATACAGTGCTTTGCAGTTTATTGTAATGAGATTCTGATGCGTCCCTTAAAAATCTCCTCATGAAAATTGCCTTTTTTTTTCTGGCTAGCCAGTTCCAGGTGCAGTAACAGTAAATATTTTCTGAGTGTATTTAACCAAAAGGCCTCTATGTCTATTTTAGTACTAGTAAATCCAGTTCTTCATTTATTTCCAGAAGTATTTATAGTGTCACAAGACTCTGCTTACTTATTTTCCCTGCCATAGAAACCCTATGTGGAGAACAAGAATAGTGTTTATACTGCATTTAGAGAAGAATTTCCTGCTTTAATGGTAGCCCAGGATGTGCTAGCTAGACATTAATACATTGAAAAATATTGCTAATTCTACTGTAGGTCTTCTTAAAAGTGAATTTATCTAATCCTGATTAGATATATTCAGAAAATTGGAAGCACAAACAGACTTTTTTGATTATTTATTGATTCCCTCCCTGAATTACACATATCTATTCTAGTAACTCTAGCAGCTCAGTATTTTTCACTTGTAAGATGATCGGGTGATTTGCTGCATGATGCGTCTGCTGCTGTGTTAATTCTCTCTTGCCTTAGTGAAAAGAATTGAAAGTTTGTGTTGTAGTTATAGAGGAAAAACAGTGTCCTAAGTATGCAATTGAGAGTTCAGGTGCAAATGGCAGGAAGATATGGCCAAATGTCTTCTACATTCTCAGATTTCTGTGCTGACTGCAGATGTAAATTTAAACAATCAGCATGATGAATGCACTTATAATTAAAAACTTTTTCCTTTGACTTTTTTAGTGTAAGCATGTCCTTCCCAGGTTGTTGGCTTACCTCATAATGCAAATGCTGCACTATAGAAATAGTGTAGTAGTTTTTACATATTTTTGCAACTGCTTCATCTGAGAGGCACCATGCTTTCTTGAAAGGGTGTGATTTACAAAATATGCTCAGTACCTGTGAGCCTAATCCCTGATACTGCAGATACTTCTGTCCTCAGTCTGTCCTCTTCCAGATGATTTGCTTCAGCCCCTGCCACTCTCAGTTCAGCTATTCCTGTGTCTGTGCCACAAAACTGTTTGTTTGGGTTAATAAGAAAGCAAAAGCAATGAACCAGCAGAGCTGGGTCTTCCTGTGTTGGCTCTGATGCCAGTTCAAACATTTTGGGAACTAAGGATGTTGGATAACAGACCTCCAGGAGCCTCTCTTTCTGAGTGCTGCTGGAGTGGGATTCCTTGAACAGTGGTAATTAATGGGCTGTTGGGAATGGGTCAGCTTTCACATTTTGAAGTGTGGAGCTGCAAAAGGGGAAGGAGAGGATGCTTGCTCATAAGAAACCAAAACCCCTTCTGGTGATTAAAGAGAATAGTTTACCTATGTTTCTGTTCCTCCTTTTCTCTGCTTAAAGCACATTTCTTCTTACTTTACTGTAACTACTGTTTGTGGGATTTTACTACTAGAATGGAGGGAATCAACCTTTTCTAAGGGAGCACATGCCTAGGACAATTACTGACAATTATCCTAATGAAGGCAAACTGGTCAAGGAAACTGCATTTGGTTATCCTAAGTGCAAACACAGAGGAAGAAGAAATAAAATAAACAATGCATTAAAGTGCTTCATTTCAAGCCCCACTGATGTTTCTCATTGAAAAACCCTGCTTCATTGTGTGCTTTTTGTACTTAGAGAAGAGAACCAAGCAAACCTCTCTTCCCCTTTATCATGCCCATAGCATTTACAAGTTAACACTTGTACTGTAATCCCAGGCAGTTTGGTTAGTGTTCAAGCTGTGATCATGCCTTGCATGAGATCCTGCCTGCATCAAAAACCAAAACAGTGCCCTGCTGGAAAGGGAAGCTCCCACCAAGCTGCAACTTGTACGACTGCCACGATCACCTGGCGTTGGAGTGAGACAGCCTGCCAGAGCCTGGGAGTAGCACGTTACAAGGGTTGACTTTGTTAAAACAACACCACGGTTGCTAAGGAGAGGGTAATTAAACCACTCTATTAATCTTGAACTGCCTACAGCTAGATCTGTTCAAAGGCAACATCCTTTTGAAGTTGGTACTTCAAACTGCATTGCAAAGGTGGCCAATTGGAAGTCACACGTGACCTAAGTTGCTCCTACCCCTTGTCTTGGGGCTGTTATTCTGCACAAAAGTTTTTGTCTCAGTGTCTAGGGTAAACTTGAAGAATCATCCTGAAACCAGGGCTAGTGATGGTAGAAAGATAGCAGCAACAGTGCTGAGCTAAACTTCAAACTATATGATTCAGAATATATGTGAAAAAGAAATGCAATTAAGAGAAAACAAGAGCAAAACCATCAGATTTTTAATTTCTTTTTTTTTTAATGGAAGCTCTGTATCCTGGCTGTACTGTCTGTATTGCTTAGGTCCGAGTAATAACCAACCACCCAGCAGTACAGGTTTAGTCTGACTGGGCTGAAGCATGCAAATAATCCTCATTGCCTTTTTTGTTAGTTATGGGAAGAAACAAAATACCTAATCTCACTAACTTTTTGACATCAATAAGCTTTAGTCTCTCTGCGCATTACTTCAGTGAGTTAATATGAACATGGTGTTATTGGGATGTCTTTTGTTGGAGTACCCTTTCCTGGAATCCCTGGAGCCCATCTTTTTTGTTAAACCATGACTTTCCTGTTCTTCCTTGCTCCATATCACTTGTGGCAAGGAAGCACTCTTGTGGTGATGTTAGTCTGGGTTTAAGGAGCTGTTTACCAACATGCTGTGACAATTGCTTAAGTCTGTCTGTGTGTTAAAATATCAGCCAGAAAGACTGATTTCGTTAGCCTAGGGGCTAGCTGGATCATTGGGTGCAAGACCGATCACAATCTAACAAAGCCGGCTGTGGGATAGTTTGGTAGAATGAAGGTTGTGTTTAAAAACAAATAAATATATCCCTGGAAGCCACATATAAAGAGAACCTCTAAAGAAAACTAGATATAGTAGAGTATTTTTTTATGCTGTATGTTACTTTGATCTTTTGTCAATTTAACATGCCTGATCTAGAAAATGCTCAATTATTAAGGAAAGTAAAGCAAAAAAATTGTGTGGACTAGGTTAAAAAAATTCTATTTCTTGAAACTGCTCACTCCAAAAACTTCTTTTTAACTAATATGCCTCTGGTAAGGTAAACTTTGGTCTTTTCTACTGGTCGAGTGCTTACAGGAAGTCTTCAGGTAGTTATGAAGTATTAATCAGCAGTAGTTGCTTTGTCCTACCTAATGTAAGTAATAAAAAAAATTTCCTTCCTCTTTCCCCCATTTGCAGAAGCTTAAGAGCAAAGGACCATGCAGTAGGAAGGGAGCACAGTGGTCTAGCAACCTTTAGGAGGTGTTTGGCTGATGAGGGAGTAGTTAAGTAAAGCAAATTCTTTGTGGTTTGAGAACTAAATCTATAAATAGTGCAGGTTATCAATTTATGACATGTGAAACTTGTTTTTTTTCCTCCAAGATGAGGAAATGTACAGGGTAATGTTATCAGGACCTGTATATTGAAAACCTTTACCTAGGAATAAATAATGCCCCTCCTCTGGAATTTCAAGCCCATATCCAACAGTTTTTAAAAAATAACATTTGTGTCAACTCAGTCAATTACCTCAAACAAATAGTGGAGGGGTAAATTATATAGAGTTGGTGGCATTTACCCTTCAAGGGTAAATTCAAAGCAGCAGATCATATTTTGTAAAAATTTTTGTGTGTGTTTTGGGGATTTTTTTGGGTTTTTTTTTGTCAGTCATAATTAAGGAATGGTACTGCTCAGTCTAGTGTTCCCACTGAGTCTCCAAACTGTGCAACTCTCTCATTTCACCCTCTTCTTCTCCCTGCAATGGGATGGAGAGGAGAATTGGAGGCACAAAAGGTGAAGATAATGGGTTGAAATAAGAACAACTAACTAGAAATAGCAATGAGGTAACAAAAATAGTAACAGGAAAAATCGGGATGACAGAGGGTAGAATAAACAACTGGCACATGAGTTCTCACTGCTGACAATACACAACCACTCATTCTGCCGTGCTCTCCAATCCAGAAGGGACCCTTTCCCCCATCCCTGGAAATGCTGTGAGGCGGGATAGATGAACTCCCAGGTCCTGGCTATGCCTCCTCCTGACCCTATCCTGGCCAGAAACAGAAGTAGCCTTATTATTTATTCAAAATTATCTCTGTTGTCTGTCTTCGCACTGCCCTATGAAGCAGGGACTAATTCCAAGTACAGTGTAGTTAATTACTATTGTTTCTGAATACCATATAAGACATATATGTGTACAGGTAGATGACTCACAATTGTGAGACAAATGTCTGGAGCCCTTAGTCATTTTCAGATAAACACAAAGGAAGAAAGGACACTTCTCTGCAAAAATATAAGTGGTAGCTTACATTTGTCTGTGGTAATAAATAGGGTACTGTAGCAAGCATGATCTGAGAATTGCAGATGGTTTCATGGAGGGCATGAAATTGGCCTTTTTCTAATTGCTAGCTGGAACTGTCCCTCCACTGACTTTTAGCTCTGTCTTACTGTAGTGAATGACTCTATTGAATACAGAAGAAACACTCTCTTGTGTATTTAAATAAAATATATCAGTAATTGCATATGATAATTTTTACTTGTTTTCAATCCCAGCTTCTGGGAAAGTAACGAATCTTATGCCACTCATCAAGCAGGACGCTGAGGTCAGTTCTTTCCTCACTCACAGTGTATATACATTTGTTCTTTGTTTATCACGTCAGTTCTCTATGGAGATTCTTTACAACAGAAAATACTCAAATTCCAATAAAATGTATGCATTACAGTAGCTGATCAACCAAACAATTGTTCATTTAGAAATGAAAACAAAGCCCCAGGAAAACTAAATATCTAAAACTCTGCTCTTTTCTTGATTTAGGCTCAAAATCAAGCATTCAAACAGTTTTCTTTTCGAAGTGCGATCGGACGTCTTCCCTGATGTTTGCTCTCAGCTTGCTGCTGCTGGCTAAGTGAAGACTGCCTTTCTAGCCAAGGAAGAAATAATTCACCAGGAGGTCATCCTGGGCTTTGGAAAAACTCTGTAGCTTGTTGGTCAAGATACTTGTCAAGTTCCATTTCTCTCTTGCATTAAAGAAGGTCCCAAAGCTGATCTCATCAAACACGTGTCCAAAGCCCTTATGGCTGACACAGTAAGAGGTAGCACAGAAGACATGACTGTTTTCAGTGGAAAAGAATGACTAATGGCATGGCCAGTCGCAGGAAAAGAAGTGATTTAATTCCCTGATGAATTTCAATTAATCCCTCTTTTTTTTTTTTTTTTGCTTTTGTTCACAAATATTGCAGTTAAATAACAATTAGGTGGATGAGTTGTGAAGTAAAAGAGAGCATAAACAAACAAAGGTATTCTCAAACATGACTTTAAGAATGAATGCCAATAGTAAATAATGCTCTGAGTAGAAATGTGTCAAACATGTTAAAGTGCTCTTTGATTTATGAAAGCTGTAATATCATTAGTAACCAGAAAATGAATACTTACATATGAATTCCCAGCTGACTTCTTTCTCCACAGCAGTGCTGGTGCAATATTGTGGTAATGCAGCGAAGGAATATCAGAAAACTGATTTGGCTGTAAAAAGACTTGCCTATTTTTTACTGTTTTCACACGATCACTGTCCTGAGCTATCTTGTAGCACGGCCTCACAGCTTTGCAGGAGAAAGCAAGGAAGGCAGAGCCAGCAACTTCCCCAGAGACAGAAGTATCTTCATTACTGCTGCTGGATGTTAAACCTTGATTTAATCTTCCATGTTTTCCTACCAGTTTGGAGAATGATACTTGCCTTCACCTTACAGAACCATAAGCACACATTCTACATGCTTCTACTGTGTGCTAATATTGAAATATCTGTTGTTTTTTTGGTTTTTTTGTTTGTTTTTTTTTTTTGTCTGGGTCATATTGGGTTTGAGCTGTGAGCATCCATCTTAAACAATGATTTTATCTCTTTATTTTGAAATGTACCCCTGCAGTGCGTTTGTGGTGCTTTAGGAACCAAGTGAAATGAATGCCCTTCTGAGCTATAAATCAGAAAGAAACACATAAGTGAAGAAACTCATTATGTAAGATAAACTGAACAGGGAGGGACCATTGTGTTGCAAAACTGACACTGGCAGCCACTAAAGATAAGCAGTGAAGAAAAAAAAAAGATGACAAATTTTCTGAAGGGACAGAAACTATAGTGTTAAAGGAAGTGTGATTTTTCTATTCAAGAAAACGCCTAGAAGCAGTTTATAGAGCTGAAAATCAAGTGGTAAATGGTTATACTGGGACTAATATAAAGGTAGCCTGAAATGGTAATTTATTGTGCCACAGTACTACTGTTTACTGTTTGATTCATCTCTGAGTACTCCTTAGGAAAGTCATGGGCGGTAGGAGAATAATTTTATCTCTTAAGAGGATGTTAAATGAAGTATCTTGTCTTGTGCTCATTAGCAGAAGAAAAGAAAGCAAACAAATAAACTATAAGTCATGCTGGGAATGTTTCATATGTCTGCAATCTTTCTTAGCAGTAATTTGAATTTCTTCACACTAATTTGTTGCTTTGGCACACCTAAATGAATATTTTCTTAATTTATTTTTTTTTTGTTGATGATGATTTAAATTTGTGTAGAAAATCAACATGATCATGTTTATTGCAAAAACCAGTTGATGGCAGTTGAGTGAATCTTACATGGGTGAACTTTCTTATGTAATTCTGTGCCTGTCGTAATAAACCCTTACATCAACTTTCAGGCATCACTCTGTGCAGACTCTGTCCTGAAGATTTTATTTCTAAAGACTTACATCAAATCCCATGCTTTACAGGCATCTTTTGTCAAGGTCAGAAATCTGTCTGTAATTAAGTGATAAAGAAGACAGCAACTTGTCTCCCTCAAACCCAGTCTTTCTGCTAACCCCCTTTGCCTGTATGCTTATATGTATTGGTATATTGAGAAAAAGGGAAAGAGTGGGTAGAAAATAAAAGATAGGTTACTGTATTTCTGATCAAGAACTTGGAGAAGAATGACCTCACTGCAGAACATAACAGGAATTGTGGATAGGCTGATACATTTGATTATTGGGTTCAAGAGGAGGTATGTTTTTTCTCAAGGAGACATTTGTGATATTATTTCTCTTACATTTATGACCACTAGGCTAATCTGTTGTGGTGAGTGGGCAGTTTTCAAGTTTTTGGTGTCTACTTTAATCCAAAAGGAGATGGAATATGGCTGCAGGCTTAACACCAGATATGCCATGCTCAGATTTTGATTTCTTCAATTTTCCTTATTTCAACCTAGAAAAAAAGTCAATATAAGTGCACCATACTAGTTGAGTACTTTTCAATAATGAACTCAGCTAAATCCTTCCATTTTTGAAGGGCAGCTTTAATAAAAGATATTTATGACGTTTGGACATAGTGCACAGAATAAAGAAGTTCTTGGTATTCTCCCCCTTCCTCAAAACAATTGATTATTGTCAAGGGAACAGGGGCCATTTTTACTGTTTCATAAGGAATTGCCAGTGGAAATGTGGGTGACACATTAATGAACTTCTCTAGAAAAGGTTCAGTTCAGAGCAAAAGAGGATTGTGCATAAGGATATGTTGGCCATGTCTTGGACTGCCTTGATGTTGATGTAGTTTTTCTTTCTAGATTGATAAAGGGATTAAGTAAAGAAAGTCAGCAGTTTTGTTTGTGTTTGTTTGTTTCTTTGTTTTTAATATAATTATTTTAAAATTTTGTAGTCCTTTAATTTTTTTTTGTTCTGTTGGCCTCAAATGGATTTCACAGAGATTGTGCTAAGCCCACAGCCATCCATACTGGCTTTCAAAATTCTGCCTTTCTATTTCATGAATGCATTCAACTTCAGTTCTGACCTAAGGGAATCTAGTTTGGAGGGACCAAGACTGGAGGGGTTTTTAACAGTGTTTCAGTGATCATGACATGTTTTGTGACCTGGGCCAGAGCTGAGAGGCTGAGGTCTCTGAATCCATTAACAAGGCAGAAGGTCAAATAGGGAGTGCTGAGTTACTCCATAAACTGTCCATAAATCATCCTGCTAATCTTGAAATTGTCTCATCTGGAGGAGGTACTTCTTACAAACGAAGAATAGTGCCTGGTGTGGGAAATCAAGCTCATGTTACTCTTTGTTTCTCTTTTGTCTAGCTTAAAATAAACAGTTATATTCAAAAGACAGGCTGAGTTTATCATATATGTAGCCATGACTGAAAAATTACCATTTTGGTCTTCTAAATGTTGGCTCTAGAAGTAGCTCTTAACTGAAAATGTGTTCTGGTAAAAAGTGTGCCTTCTGCTCCCAGTCTTTATTTAAAAATACAAGTTATTTATTAATCCCATGTTCTTCCACGGGCTGAGATTTGACTCAGATGTAGCTAGTGTCTTGATAATGCAATGATTGACTTCATTTTCACTAATTCAAAATCTAGAATTTTCTAAATGAGGAGGATATCAAATGACTTAACTAAGAATAATATTAATAAAAACCCCCCAACTCAGGTATTCTGGCATTGGTTCAAGTGCTTTGCCAAGTGACTTAGCTTGAAAAAATATGTTTTTATTACCAAGAAAAAACCAGCTCATTTATGAAGTTTAAATGAAAAAGTTTAAAGACACCCAGGTATTAGAATACATGTGCCAAATGCAATTTTGGGCAGCATGTAAATAACACCCTGAAATCTGGTTTGAAACTGGTTTTCAGCTTTTGGTGGTGTCACTTACTACCTTGATCATAAGCTCAATACTTCAGATTTTTTTCCCCCTGCTTCTTTGGTTCTCCTATTTTCCTGTAGCACCCTCACCTTCCTTTCCCCATGAAAAAAATAAGTAATTGGGTATATTTTTATTAACTTTTTTACATAAAATTATGGATAACCAAATTCAGCTTCATATTACATCTTGAAATTGTAAAAATAGGGATGAAAATATTTTACTCCAAATTTATTTGAGTTATTCTTTTGTTTAACACTGATTTTATTATCTGGAGACTATTTCTAACAGTTACCAACAAGTAGGAAATATAAGTAATTTTGGGGACAAATTATTTACATTCTCGTTAGGGCACCTAAACTCTACTTTTCAAATAGAAAAGCTGAAAATCTAATTTTGAAGGCTTCAGAAACATAAATTGTATATAATATAATTTCATCCATATAAAGTTGAAGGTGGAGGTTTTGTTGACTTAAGATATCCCGGGAATTCATCTTAAGAATATATGCAGCATGCACAGGTATCCTTGAAACTTAGATATGAATGTGCCAGCTTGGGTATTTGGGGATGATGCTTTTGCTCAGTACAAGATAGTCCAGACTATACTGGGAAAAAAAAATCAAGTGTTTTATTTTAAATGCTTTGTTTTATCTTTAGTGAGAACAAAATGTAGCACAGATGTAAATCCCCTTCACCACAAAACTGGAGCCCAGTGTTTCACTGAAAGCAGGCACTTCTATATATCTGCATTTAGGATGAAATACAAGCCGATATATAAATAGTCTGTGCATTTCAGGTGAAAAATCAAGGCATGGTGCTACAACCATAATGTAACTCCACTGCCAAATATTACAGATGATAGGAGATTGTTTAAAAAATAACAATAATAAAAACATCTGTAATCTGGAGGCAAAGATTTGAAGCCTAAGGTTTCTCTGTGCCAACATCAAAGTAAGAAATAAATTCATCACTATGATGAGTAAGTCGCAACTGAAAAAAAATCATATCAGGGCTCTGGTTTCAGTTTAACAGTTTGGTATTAAAAACTGAAATTAAAAAAAAAAACAAACAACAAAACAAAGCACCCTCACTCAGACGAAAGGATATTTTTTCCTCACTGAAAAAACCAAATAAAACCCATTAAAATGTCTTGTTTGAAATGATATTTTTTATGCAGTGTGATTTGTTTCAAGTCAAGTGTGCAGGAGTTGGAACTCACATTGGGAGAGAGTGCTGACTGTATTGGTTGGCTTGGTGGTGGCTCCCCTAGGATAAAATAGAGGAAAGAATGATTCTTCAGACACTTATCAGTCTTAACATTTATCTTCTGTGTTGCCTCATTTGGTATAGTTAGCTGTCTTCCTCAGAGATTAGTTAAAAGTTGTATAGGAAAGCAAAATTTGGACAGCTTGAGAGGACTTACTAATGAATGATAATTTGAATATTTATCCAAGAATTTAATTTCACTACCACAAGACAATGGATCTCAAGATACTAATTTAAAATTATTCAGAATGAAGTAGGTCTTTTTATTCTCTGACGTAAAGAAATGCCTTCCTCAAATTTATGCCTTGGAAATAAGAGGTTAAAGTTTCTATCAAATTATCTGGTCATTTATCTTTTGCAAGATTCAGTCACTTGTTTGTTGTTACTCTTTTTGTATGATTGAACCATAGAGAGACCATGATTTTTCTTGTTTATAAGTTCTGTAGACAATGTAAAATATGAAATAACCTCTTTTTATAGCTATTGTAACTAAGCTGTTTATTGAGGAAATGAAGGTTTCTGATACTGCCAAATTTTCTAGAACATTTTCAGAGGGAGAAATGATAACTAAGTGTAGTTAAGTTGCGACCCTTAAAATGAGGTCTAATTCAGTAGTTCTTGAGTTACATCCTTATCTCCACATTTACTGCTTCTTGGTTTGGTTGCTTTTGTTTTGAGTTTTTTTACATAAATAGCTGATTTTATGTTTCACATTGGTTTATCTGAAATGACTCATGGCTCAGTAAGAAATTTAAGAAATTTAAATAGGAATTAATTCTACTGAAGTCTGAAGATGTCACTATAAGTTATATCCTCTACTCAGAGTATTTTAATAGGGTTTCAAAGTAGTTCTTGCAATGATTTTTAAGTCTGTAAAATCAACTGACCACAAACTGCTTTTACAAATGTTGTTTTTACTACCTGATGACCTTATTAGAAAAATGTCAACTTCCTTGACTTGAGTTTTCCAGCAAGCATATGGCTGAAGTTATGGGTGATTCAGAAAACCAAATGGGAAGCATGGATTTGCAAAGTGATAGGAAGCAGGGTGGTTTAATTCCCACCCTTCTAATGGAGGGCTCAAGATCCCGACTGATCCATCTGCACTTGACAAGGCAGGGCATGTGAGCTGTGGCTGGGAGAGGGCTCCCACCCTGCAGCTCCACAGCTACTCTTGCATCCTGGAGCTTGCAGGTGTTCCCAGTGCCTTTGGTCCCTGTCTGTACAGGAGACCAGCAGTGTGGGACACTGAAAACTTCACTGATGCTTGCAGGCTCTGTGTCAAGGCATTGGGGCACTGCTGTGAGGTCACAGCAGACTGGGAGCTCCTGTGATTTTTGTCTCTGTTTGAAGCTGCTGAAGAGTCCTCTTAAGCTGATCAAAACAATCTACTTTTTTCTGGTCGCTTGAGTTTGATGTCTGCTGCAGCAAATGCTCACTGTGATGTTTTCCTAATAGAACAATTGAGCTGGTGCATGTGTGCTCCTTAGCTGTCCTCCTTCAAAATCCAGGGATTTGTTGTTGCAGTTTCTCTTTTGCTATAATTTTCTTGTGGCCAAATTCCCCCTTGTCCCTAGGACTCAAGTAAATGGGCCATTTGGAGAAAGCTTTATTTGTTCTATTATGGATATTTATAGGGCCATAATGTGTGCTTGGGTTTAAATCTCCATGAGTGCAACTAGCTTTACAAAATTCTTTATCTTTGCTGGGGATCCTTCCACCAGTATCCTCACAGTCTCCTGCCATTTTTGGAATGTCTTTCACTATTTGACCCATGTACTGCAAAGCATATAAAGGTGCACCCTCCTTACAGTGGAAGTCCAAGTCTACTCCATGACATTCTTCAAACCATACAAATATGTACATTCAGTAACTGATATGGAGTTTTCCATGCATCTTTCTTAAGCTAATAATTGATAAAAATATAGCAGCGTGAAGAATATTTTCTAAACCTAATCTTTTTAAAATTAAACATAACCAAAAGGACTTTAATATGACTCTAAATAAACAGATTTATTGTTACAGACTTATAGCTGGAAGTTGCTACTATGAAAGTGCAGGGCTGGAAGTGGTCAGCACTGTTGATATGCACAGTTATAGAAATTTATAACAAGCTTGTGAGAGTACCACACATACATGTTCTCCTCCACCTCCCAGTATACCACTATACAGTTCCAGCTTTTTTGGCTTGTGGAACTTCTTATGAGGTCAGATTTTCCCTGGAGCAGCACAGCTTCCTTCACTCTTGCTGATCTTAAAAGCCTGCTTTAAGCACAGAGCAAGATGCAGACTATTTGGGATGATGATATCAGGTCTCCCTCGTGCCTTCATCTCCTGAGTCCAAATGACATAGTCATTTGGCAGCTAAACTTGAAGGATCAAAATGAGCCAGATGTTGAGTGGACAGATCTTCGTTTGCCAGCAATCAAGCCTCTGCTGAGCATGCCATTACAGCTCTGATTTCCATGTCTGCTACCATTTACTTCATTTTGGCTCACTGAATTGACAGATTCTTAAACAAGGAAAGGGGAGAGAGGAAAAAGAAAAAAAAGTAGTATAGAAAGCTGTCATGCTCTCCATCCACATTTATTATTAAAATCTCAACTGTTGATTGCATATAAGACCTGTTTCTTTCCAAAACTTTTGCTCTTCTGAGTTTTATAAAATAACTAACTTATTGCATTCTGTGAATGTACGTGTTTGGTTTATGATTGTTCCAGGTAGATTCACATACACATCTAGGGAGATGTTCTCATAATATCTCAGATTTTTGTGTGTAAAAAAACATGTGTAGCATGAACATGAGGGAGTAAAAGCCTCAAAAAAGCTGTAAAAGTACAGCTTTTGACAGTGCTGCTGTGCTAAAATGACTGTTTTCTTTTGTTTTACTGCAAACACTGATAACTCTTCACAACAGGAGCTTGTTTATTTATGTTTGTCTAAGTCTGATAACTAAGAAAGAAATGGTCTAAAACTGTCGTTTTCTAGTGTGAAATGCTGGTTCAAGTGGATCAAGCCATGTTATCAAAGTTGATGCTAACTGGTCCATGCAGAAAATAGCTGATATGAACTTAAGCCTACTGGAAGGTATTTTGTACTGTTTCTTTGCCTCTCTTGATGTTGCACCATTTTCAGGGAGCAGTCTCTCTCTGCCTGGCGCCCATCAGCTGTACAGAGTGTGGTGTGATTATGATAAGATATGGCTCCTAGGAAGTGTACAACCTGAAAAAAATGAGGAGATTCCCAGTAACCAACTTTTGGTAATGTCTGGAATGTAAGATTTCTCAGGAGGTAGCTGAGTGAAAGACAGGGATGAGCTCTGTTAAAATTCAGGACCTTCAGCTGATCCTAAGTGGCTGAAGCAAAAGGGGTATGGGGACCTGGGTAATTCCTTTCAGCTACAGACTGAGCCTTGATAATGCAAATCCCATGTCCTACTGTTGGAAATTATTGCCTAGGCAAAGTTCTGTGTCTGCTGCTGTGTCTGTGTACCATGCCTGCACCAACACAGCTAACACAGAAACAAAAAAATGGTAAAATTTGAGGAGTAATACGTTAATATTTGCTGAGCAATGCTTGAGTCATTCTCCTAGCTTTGCTAGAATTAATGTTTTCAACTTGCCTATTCATAATGAAGATGGGGAAACTCCATGTGCATTTGCACAAAAAGTTTAGGGGTTGTAGCAGTTTTCTGAAAAAGAAGCTGGACACAAAGGAAAAGAGGATGTCTTTGTTCTTTTTTGTTTTTAAATAGTTTTATGCGGAAGGGAACACGGTCCATGGAAGGAATTTGACTGGATGGAATGGCTTGGTGCACTCCAGTCTTTTCCTCTGACTTAAAAGCAAAAGAACTCTTGTTTATAATAGTTGTTATACAAGCATAAAAGCCAACACAGATGAAGTTTTAAACATTGTCCTCTTACCAGTAAACTATGAAGAGGAATGCTCCAGTTGCTCTACACATCTAAAATCACAGGGTTGTTTTCTTAAGCAGATAAATTACAGAATTTCCTATTTTCACAGTCTTCCAAATGACTTAAACTCTGTTGCTGTGGAAGGAGTGATTTCCTCTCTGTTTCTGTTGGCTGACCAGAGTGCAGCTGCTGGGCTGTTCCTCTTTAAAGGGAGTGCTGACTTGGTGGTGGAAGCATTTTTACGACATTCTCTGATACTCAAGAACTTCCAGATGTAAATTAAGACAATAAATAGAGAAAACTATGAGAAAAGTGGGACTTAGTGATACCAATTTTTACTGGAAAAGTGTGTTAAACATTTAAAAGATAAATATTTAAATACGGGGGTGGGGAGGCTAGTGATGGATTAAAATGCTCTTCTACCACAAACATTCTTTCTAGTGCTTTATAATTTTGTCAAAACTTCAGGGAATGCTTTCTGTCTTCTGGTGGATGTACTCTGTGGCATTTAGAAAATGGGAGGGGGAAGGAAAAGAAGAGGAGAGGAAAGGGAACTTGGAAAAACTTGAGAGCCACTTCCTGTAAAATCAATATCCTGGGTGTACATGCAGTCTGATAAAGAAAATGAGATGTGTAGAGTAGTCCCAGTTGCATGTGATAACAGTGTGTAAACAAAGTTTGACACAAGAAATTGCTCTGTTATTGAACTATTCTCCTGTCTGAGGCCCTTTCCTCTGAAATCTTCATTTTATTCATTTTCTGAATCTTGAAACAAGGTTTTTAAGCTTCTGTCATTTTATAACTTTAAGAATTGCAACAGGCAGACCAGGGAAGTGTGGAATATCCCTGGAATAATTTAAGACCTGTAGATGTGGGACATAGGGACATGGTCTAGTGGAAGACTTGCCAGTGTTTGGTTTATGATTTGGCTTGATGATCTTAAAGGTCTTTTTAAACTCAAATGATTCTATAATTCTTACAATATCTTAACATTTAGAACAGTATTTTGCTATTTTTCCATGAGGAGTACTCTGTACTCACAACAGTAACAATGTACCTTCTGTTTTTTACACTGGTTTAATAACAGACCAGGGAATTCACTCTGAGTTGTAGAGGTAGTGTTCTCTAGCAGCTTGCATCTGCATAGAATTTGACCATATTTTCTTTGTATTACTTTTTCTTGCATTAATAAGTTTTTGCCTTCTTCTAGAAGAATTTTTTTAAGCAGAGGCATCTCATACAGATGATTGAGTTTGTCTTAAAATCTGGAAGAAGTGCTCTCACTGCTGAAATGTAAATGACTTTTAAAATTTTTTTAAAATATATTGTTAACATATATGGTGGTGGGGTTTTTGTTGTTTTTTGGGTTTTTTTTGTTTTTTTGTTTTTTGTTTCTGTCTGTTCCTGTCCCTTTGAAGGCTCAGGCATTGGTAACTTCACTTCTAGCTTGTAGTCATAGAATCATGGAATAATTTGGGTCCAAAGGGGGACCATAAAGATCATTCAGTTCCAACCCCAATCAGTTCTGCCATCTGCATGTTTGTATTCTGTTATCACTTTGCCCTCTCCTATGGTTGTCCCACATTATCTTGTCACCAGAAAGTATTTAAACTATCTGAATTCCTATGCAGAGCTTTGCAGGACCTAATTAGAAATATAATGTGTTGAACTGGAAAACTTTTCCAGTTCAACACATTATACCTGAAAACAGATTACTGTTAAATCCCAACTTGTTTTGGTTGTTTAATTGTTTTAGTTGGATTCATTTTAGAAACCCATTAACTCCAGGATGCAACACTATCATAAACATCACTATAGTCATCCCCACTTTGGAATCCAGTTACTGTTCCCGCTCTCATATGAGCAAGGAACTCTGAAAACCATGTTAGCTTTTGTTTCTTGAAGATTGAAAGCTGTGCCAGGGAGGGAATATACACAGTTTAAATTGTATCAGGTTTATGTTGAATTTCTTATGGCTTTGGAGCAGTTATTCACCCTTAGTGAGTATTGCAAAACTTTATGCCAAGCAACATATAAACATGCATCTTTTTTTACAGACAAAAAAGCTGCAACAGAACACTCTTAAATGTGATACTGAAGAGGCTGTAATGTTAAAAAGGGCTGTGAAACAAATATGAAACTTAGAGATATATCAGCATTTGCTTCATTTTACATAAATCACATTTAAAAAAATAATAATTTAAATGATGGCATATTTTAGAATTTTCTAAAACTTCTCACTTATTTCATCATATAGTAGGGTTTTTTCTAGGCTACCAAAATAATATGTTAAAGTTACAAGTCTCAAAATCTTCAAAGTGAATAAGGAAAAAACAAATCCAACAGCCAACCCTACTTTTTTTCCTCTTTAAGCTCTCAAAGACTCAAAAATTAATTTTTCAAATGTGGAGTATGCTTCTGGAACTAGATCATGGAAGCATATTATAAATATATGTGTACTTTCCAGTAATCATATTTGTCTCCTTCTCAAGTTTTTGTAACACCTATTTACAACCTAATCAGTATCATGAGTGACCTTTAGTTTCATCCAAAAAATATTGCTTTTAAGAACAATTAACAATACACACTAATCTGAGCATTGCAGCATGGATGAAAACAGACCAGTATTTTTTATAAGTCATAAGCTTCCTTGCATGTCATGGTCATCATTTGTGTCAATCATATGATTGCCTCATCTGCCACCTTTTTAAACCATTACTCTCTGAAGTTTTAGTCTGTTTAATGTTGTTTTTTTTTCTCTTTGTCTGTATTTAAGGTTGCAGCACCTTATGAAATATGGAAAATGCTCTGATGTTTTCATTTAATAGTGCTATCAACAAGTCTTCACACGAAAGTAAACCTAAGGCTTTCAAATTCAGAAGTTGTGGCTTCCTATTCAAGAAAGCCTATTATTTTAGCATTGCACTCATAATTCCTTGGGTAGCTTTGTGCCAACACCTCTATTGTAACTTGCTCCACCCATTGTGTATTTTATAACTCAGCTTTTAAATTCTTCTCCTAGTTGAAACTTGTCCTAATAAATGTCAACTCAAGAGCAGATTTTCTTTGTCAGATTTTCTTTTTAAAGGATTCTTTGATTTTTTTTAAAATTTTTTTTTCTCTACAAGAAACCTTTTTCAGAAATAATAAGCTTTTGGTCTATTGGTTAATATAGTGTCTGTGGCTGATATCCAAGACCTATTTGTAGACACATTCAGAAAACACTGAATGTATATGGAATAAAAAAATAAATGTATTACAAACACAAGGACCAAGGAAAGTTTAGCATCTGTAAGGTCTGATTTAGTCTGAAAACAATGATAAACAACCCTGAAAAATCAGATTTTGCCATCTACAATTTAGCAATGTCCCAGAGCATTTTGCTTAGAATATAGTGATGCCCCTATCATAGGCCTATGAAGTTTTCTAGGAAACTGAAATATGAGGCTTTGGGATTCTTAAGAGAGAGGATCTTCACCTTTCTATGCCTTTATACATTTATTTTTATGCTACCAGCACTTTTCCTAAGAGAATATATTTCCTAATAGAAATGTTTTTCCCTTGGTCTGGATTTGTGCAATGCAGAAAAATATCATCGAAGCATGGTTGGCTCATGTGCCCTTCAATGACCTCTTACCCACTTGGCATCTCTAGGTAGTTCAAGATCCTACTTCACATTTCAGCCTGGAATGTTATCTTCCCAAGCCCAGTGCCACAAATCCATAAATAGAGATTTGCGTGTGGATTGGGGATGCAAAATTTGGGAATGTGCATGCAGATACAGTTTTGAATCTGCTTCAGGACTGCAGAATCTAAATGACTTTGGTCATTTGCTCTTGGTCCTGTTTCAAGTGTAAACATCTGTTCAGTTCCCTCATTGCTGTTCTCTGCTGTGCCTTGTAAGTGAGCTGTACCTGCTGTTTGAGGTTTAAGCTGGTCAGATAATTTACCTGCCTGCTCTGCTTCCATGTGCTGTACCTCAGTGAGGCCTTCCAAGGTTTTTACAGATTTTTCTACTGTGTAGCTCTTAGCAACTTATTAACAATTTAAAATTGCCTAGAGCATATACAAGGGAAGGCTTAGAGTCTGGAAGGAAGAAGCATATTAATCTGGTATGTAACTCATAACCAGATGTGTATTTCAAGTGTGAAGAAAAGAGAAATGTTGTTTCCATGCTCCCTTGGAGAAACAGGTAGTACAGGGGCCATGTTTACTTGAATTCTTTTCTTTGCATGTGAACTGATTCCTTCTGAACAGACAGAGATTTGAGTTAGGCTGTAGTGTGAGGATGTGGTTTCTGGAATGCTTTTTCTGCAGGACTGATGGAATAAGTGTTTCAGTAAATTTTTTGAATGGTTCATTGTGAACCATTGTTTTTTGTTTTGTTTTTTTTTTCCCCCTTGCATCAGATAGTAGCTTTATGTCTAGGTACTGCTTAAATGTGCTATGAAAATTGTGCTCTGCTTTTGTTTTGAAAAGGTTTACCTGCAGAGATCTTTTTCTCTAAGAAATTAACCTGCACAGTAGTAGAAGTAGAGCTTTGCTGCTCTGAGAAGGGTAGGAACAGGGTTGCCATCAGAAAGTTACTTCAACATCCTGTTTATTGGAAACTAAGTATGTCTCTAACATATGGACATCTATAGGCCATATACCTTGTTTTACAGATCCAAACAGCTGAATAGAACTCCTGAAGGATGGAAAAAGCATGGAATAACCATGCCTATTTTATAGAAAAAGGCAAAAGGCAAAAAAATGGACCAGTGCCTTTGAAAAAACCTCTCTACAGTATATAATCTCTTTATGAATGGTGACAGGGAGTATCAAAACACATCATATCAAATGAACTTTTCCTTGATTTCTGTTCATGTATTTTCTTTTTTTCTTTTTACCATTCTTCCTCCATGCCTAAGCTTAAAATACTGTAAACAAGGGAAATTAGTTATGGAAATGGACTATATTGTCTGGAGAGGGCAAAAAATCCTGTTATACTTTTGAAGTCCCTTTGGTGTTCCCTGTACTACCTGTACCAAGGTCACCATGTGTGGTGAATTAGTAGAAATACATGTCATGTCTACTCATCTGCCAAAATAGCTTACCAAAAAAGATGAACTAGCTTAGATATTGTAACAAAGGTATCTGATATTTATTAAACTAATAATCCTTCTTTGGTGCTCAGTGTTTGTCAGGACATGATATGCAAAACTATGACATGGTTCAGTCCTAGCACAAATAATTCTAAAGTTTTTTTCCTCTTTCTCAAGATATAATGATTCAGACCAGAGAGCCACCTGTCCCCAGTTCCTTACGGGTCTTTCAGCCTTCAACTATTTTCACTTAATTTTGAATTTTTTCTCACTAAACCTGATTGGTTTTATCTTTTGGTAAATCCATAGTCATGTCTCTAATGAATCTGTGCAGCCTGTCCTTTAAGCTGTGTAAACTGTGCACACAGTAGCCTTTGGCAAGGAATTCTTAATGTCTGTCACTTGTAGCCTCTACAACCACTTGTGTTTTTCCTCTGATACCTGTTTGGCTTCATTTGACACACCCCAGTTCATACACCAGGACAAAAGTAAACTCTCAATACTATTTTTTTAATCCTTCTCATAACACTTATGACTTTATGGCCCTCTATCTCATCTACCTGTTAGTTACATCTGTTCCAGGCTACAGAAGCCCAGACTACTTGTTTGCTTCTCTATGGAGCTGGTTTCTCCAGCTTTTTGCTGGAGATCTTTTTGCTCTTTTCTGAATTTTTTCCCGTTGTTGTACATTTTGAGAATTGACTGGAGCTGTCCATCATGTCAGTGGTGGGAAAATTGTAGATTTATGTCATAACATGAAAATGAGATTTAAATTTTTTTCCCTCTAGTTCTTCCTCAAATGCTCTAAGTTTCCTAAACCACAAGAAATTCAAACCCAACATGAGGAAGAACTTTTTTATATTGAGGGTGGCATATTGGAACAAGCTGCCTGGAGAGATCATGGAGTCTCCTTTCTGGAGACATTCCTAACCCAGCTGTGTAACTTGCTCTAGGTGACCCTGCCTGGGCAGGAGGGTTGGACTGTATGATCTCCACAAGTTTCTTCCAAAACTATCTATTCTTGTCTCTCTGACTGTGTAAAACATTTCATTCTCTGTTTTGATTGTTGCTGTACGTATTGAATGAATGCTAATATCCAAATTAAAAAGCTCCTATAACCCCAGAGCTCTGGAGTCTGTATGGTAAGTGAATCTATGGATTGTTTTATTCCATGCAAAACACTTCTGGTGCCTTTTTATTGTCCAGAAAACTTGAAGTCTTTTTCTAATTGCTCACTTTGCCATTCCCCCTTATCTATTTAAATACCTTGGTTTCACCAGCAAAGTCTTTTAACTGCATTGGTTACTCCCTTCTCTAGGTCACTTAAGAGTAGGTTAAACAACACAGTCTCTCCAACAGATTCCTCTGACTCTTCTGGGCTATTTCTTTCCTTTAGTCAATGTTGTACTTTTACACCTTGTCTAATTTCTTCAAAAGGCATCATACAAGATCTTGTTAAATGTCTTTAGGAAATAGAAGTGGGCAATGAAAATATATTCAGTTCTTAATTTTATCAGCTGTGTGATAACCCTTGAAGTCAGCTTCAGTAGGTTTTCAAGGCAAGTGTTCTCTTCATAGAAACTATGGCAACTTTAAATAGAGAAAATTAGCAGACACTAATGAAGGAATGAAAGCTGTGCTTCATAATTTCTCTCTAAATACTCTAATACTAATATGTGCTGAAATAGTAACTCTGCCTAATGTGAGGCTCACAGGCCTGTGGTTGTCCCTTTCATGAGAAAACTTTTCTAAAATTCTTATTTATTTGTATTCACACTTATATTTACACTGTATTAAGAGATTCAGATTGGGTGTAAAAATGGGAGTATACATATTCATATTTTTGTCAAAGGAGAAGATAAAAAAAGTGACTGCCTTGAAGTCATGGTTTGCCTGAGGCCAGAGTTCAGTATGGAAAAATATTTTTTATCATTTTGGTGTAGAAAGTTTTCATATGTCCAAAAAATGCAAACATCTTTGCCCTTTTCTTTTACTGTCTTTATGACCAGAAGGTATTTTAACTAAGATAACAAACATTTTTATTTATTCAGAGTTGTGTAAAGTACTAAAAACTTAAACTTTAGACATCCTGTGAGGACTAATATGTAAATGGCTTTAAGAGAAGTGGACAAAGATTACAAATACATTAAAGCAGTTCTTAATCATCTCTGAAAAAATGCTTTTTAGAGACTTCTTAGATTTTTTCCCAAAAAGGTTCTCCTTTGTGGTATTTATTTTCCTGTTTTCAAAGTCTGTTCTGTAGCAAGGTAGAGTAGCACTTGCACTGACATGTAAACTTTGGGAAGGCTGTAAACATTGCTCCACTTCAGCTGATGAGATAAAAGGATGTGCTTTACAAATAGCTAGATGGTAATTGCATCTAGTAATTGAAGCTACTCATTGTGCAAATGCACAAGTTGTACTTCAGAAATTAGGTTAGTGTTTTGTTCCATTCACAGAAGCAAGGAGGTGAATATTTTCCACTTAAGTAATATCTGACAGCAGGAAAACAAGAATAGGCTGGTAATCAGACTATATTCTTTACTGGAAGTCTGGTAGAACTGTTTGATTCTGTGTTTAATTGCACCAACCAATGCAGAAGACAAAAACAAACATTGAAATGGATTATGTTTAAATACCTTTTGAATAGGGGCATTCCAATAGCAGTTATTCAAAAAAATGGGCAAGATTGGCATGTGACTGCAGTAGTTAAAATTTGTAGTGTAAAAAAATATAAAAAAAAACCCCAGCAGTCTTCACAGTTCAAAGCTGTTCTTGAAGTAAGCAAAGGAAGGACAAACATATGGACAGAATACGGCCAACACAATGGAATTTTATTTTCATTATGACTTTAACAAAAAAGACTAAATGAGATATGAGACTTGGCTACTATCACTTAATTTCATTAGGCTGGAAGAGAGAGCTGCTTGCTACTAACTAATTAAGTGCTCAGTAGTGGTGGGTGGTAGTAGGGATATGAGGAGCATGAAGAGGCCAAAGAACTAGATGAAGACAAAAGGCTTTTTTTTTTTTTTCTTTTCCTTCAAAGCAGCAGCTTAAATGTGGGAAGGGAAAGAAGAAAGTGAGGCAGACCAGTGCAATTGGGACTTACAAATGCTTGTGGGAACAAATTGTTTGCACTTGGAGAATAATAATATTTAAAATACATCAGTTGGATATAATTTTTTTGACAAATCTGATGTGGGGTTTTTCTGTTTGTTTGTTTTGGAGTTTTTTTTCCCAGAATAACATGTATGTCTAACATACAAAGTAAAGCCACTGTGAATTTGCCAAGGCTTTAAATACTCTCCTAAAAGGCAGTGTTTTCCTAACCAAATTAAGGAAATATGGATGGTGGTGCACTCTGGTTGGAAAAAAATATAGCTTTTTGTGATTAAGCTATCATCACAAGAGAGGATGTTAGGTGAGGTCATACCCATCTCCAGTCTGAGCTGCTGATTTCAATGACTTAGGCTGATGGAAAAAGTAAGAACTACCAGACCTGATAAGTTTGTTTCAAAGGCATTGCAATTCTTGGGCAGATAAAATGAGAATGTTCTAGAAAAGTCAGCAATGATCTGAAATCAGAAGATGGAGCTGAAATACAGACACAAAGTTTTCTGCTTAATTTGGGGGGGAGTACAAAATAAGCAATAGCAGAAGCAGAATCACAGTAATAGTGTTATGGAACAACAGTATGGCAGAAAAGATCTGGGACTTAGGCTAGATGGTAAAACATGGTAAATAGTAAAAAACATGTGATAAAGACATGAAAAAGTGAGATGATAAATTGATTAACTCTCTTCTGGTGATGACTGTGAAATCACCTCTGAAAATTGTACTTTCAGGAATGTAGGACAATTGACAAGAGTCCAAAGAGCTTCAGTAATGAACACTTCTGAAAACATGAGCTGCAAGGACAGACTGAAACTTAGAAAGCATTAAGACTAAACAAATTGCCAGGGATGGATTCCTATTCTGCTTAAATAAAAGAGCTGGGGTAGATAGGTTCTTCTTAGTCCTGCACTTCAACCTGGTAGTTTTGCATTCAGTACTAGATGTACTCTTTTGGCAGTAGCCACTTAAATAGGATGAGTGACTACGTAAAAAGAGAGAGGACCAGAGACAAAGCAATCACTACTGATTTTGTTGTGTGACCTTGAATAAGAGATGGACACAAACCTCATTTCTCTTAACTTCTTGGGTACTGAGGAAATTTCCAAACCTCTCTAAATAAGCAATGGGAATGTTAATGTCTCTTAGATCTGGTAGTTGTTATAAAAAAATAACAACTTGAAAAGAGACACTGTGCAGGAAATGCCCCTAAAAATGGCTGCTGCCATTGGTTTCCTCAACCACCACCATTTGCTTGCTTCTGCCCACAAAAATTTTGGAGTGTACCATGTACAGGACATCCAGATGGTCCCATGCAAGCAGTCTGTTCAAATGTGGGAATTCCTACCGTTGGGAAAGTAGAGAATATTTGAGATATAAAATATGGGAGAATATTTTTCTCTGACACTTTTGAGGTAATGTGCAGACCCTTTCATAAGATGAGAAAGGGAAAAATGAAATTTGTGCCATTGCAGCAGTTTCCATCAGAGAGGCTTCCATAACTGTTCCCAATACAAGTTAAAACAATGAGAATGAAGATTTCCTCCCATCAGGCTTCAAGCTAGAGCTAGACTTCTACTGGTTTTCTGGATCCATACATAATTATTGTTTTGACCTTAATTTTTAAGGAACTTATTTTCTTAGTTGATGCACTGAGAAAGTGTAAAAATAGTGAAGAAATTGAGTAAAAAGCAGAAAAACTTTAAAACTTCTAAGTAGAACATCATGTAGTATCAGTGTTTTTGTATTCTGAGACAAGATTTTCGTAGACTGGAACAGGGATTTCCTGAAATGTTCCTGGAATGTAATTTTGCTGGGTTTTAGTGCTTAGAATAAATACCACATGAGTGAGCTGCAGTAGAAGTGTAGCTCTAGTTCCCGAGGTGTGTGTGGTTGAGTGTTGCATGAGAATTCATCTGTTTGTCAAGAATTGTGAAAAGAAGTTGTAGTACTGCCCAGTTTCCATGCCAATAGGGCTTGTTGTTCACCTGTCCAAAGACTTTTTTTTTTGGCCTTAATTACTCTTAAGGATGTGGGCAGAACTTTGGAGGAATCCAAAGTCTCAGTTATTAAGGAGGTATTGTTTCCTTCTGCATTGTCCATTTAATTCTGGGATCACAGATTTTTCACATGAACTGTGCATCATTAACTAGTCTATAGAATTAACTACCAAGCAACTAAGAAACAACTAACTTTTGAGAAGTATTTTAATAATTCAAGTTATCGTGAAACCAGAGGTAATGCCTTTTGCCATCAAATTTTATTTTACATCAGTGATGATATCTAGAGATGTCAGAATCTGTTGTGATGTGACATCTGACTAAAATGGATATCTTATTGTATTAGTGGCTATAAAAATGTCTTATCAAATATGCTGTGGGCTGCCAGACTCACATTGTAAGAACTTCAGGAGAAGGGAAACTATCTCTGCATTTCTGATGGGTAACTTGAAAATCAGAGTTGCTGCATTTCATGTACTGGAAAAAGTAAACAGAAATTGTCAGAAGCTTTCGGAGCTCTCAAACCCATCCCAGTGAAAAGGGTGATGTGAGGGTATTCACCCTTAAGAAGACTTCTCTGGGGCTTGGGGGAAACCTGTTAATGGCTAGTGGAGGCTCTGAATACTTTTCTCTGATTAGGCACCAATTTTGCCCACAGATGGAGTCAGGCATCCAAGGAGCCAGCAAGCTGAATGGGAGATGCTTGTGCTGCTTTCATTTGACAGGCCTAGAATGTTTTATTCTGCTTCTCCCACCATCTCAGCTCTTCAGGGTTTTCTTGACTGAGGATCCAACAACCTCTGAGGATGTAGAAAGGTTGTTTCCTTTATTGGAAGCAAAAACTATTAAATTAGTTACATTTTTTGCAGCTTTGTTTTCAGTCTCCCGATGTTTTGGAGCCTAAGCCACCCAAGCGGGGATGTCCATACTTATGACACAAGACTCTTGATGTCTTGGTGTGGCTCCTCTCAGTATAGGTGGTCTGTCCCTCGCCATTCCTTGAAAGAGCTGACACAGATGTCCAGAAAAAGTCAAAGGAACGGAACTCAGCTAGAGATATTTTCTCTGTGCAAGAAAAACATTGTGCTTCAGGGGGTTTGACTCAGTATTTCTGGCTAAAGCCACTGAAGTCTATGGCAGATTATGTTGAACAGCATCTATCAGGGCATTTAAATAAATGCCTGGAGGGATGGTGTTAGAGCAGTAGCCCTAAGCAGCTGCAGTTATGTGTAGCCTTGGCTGCCTGTTTGCCTTTATTGGGCTACCCAAGCATGTGAGAGGATCTTAATTTGTAAAAGCTGCCTCTTTTGTTGCGGCATTAATTATCTAGACTCATGTAATCAGAGTTCCCTAATAATTTTTGACCTATGGCAAATATTTTCAATGATTCAGGCTTCCTCCTACTACATGAAATGAATATCAAGATAAACCAAGATATAACATCAGTGTGTTTTGTTTATGAAATGTGTTACTTGTGTAGCCTAAATGGGTGATATTTTTGTCTGTAATAACTTTTTTTGTGGGGTTTTCCCCCCACTGTATCCTTAATGTGTGATATACAAACCAGATTAGTTTTACCCTGCCTTTCCAAAGCATAGAGTGGAACAGCTGAATATACTCTGCATACATTTTTACAGTTTATTAAATAGGCTAACTAAGTGGAATTTTAAGAAAGCTCTTTATTTCTAGGTGAGGAAGTGCTTGTTATCATACAGTTAGAAGGAAATTTAAAAAAAAACAACTCCATGTTTGGAACCCTGGGAATTCACCTGCTGTAACTGCATGCTAAAGCTCTAGATACAGCTGCAGGGTGTTCTTGCCAAATGCTGACAATCAATCTGTGCCATGTATGCTGCCAGAGAACTGTTCTGTAAATCAGAATCCTCGCTGTCTTATACTGGTTTGTGAAGCACACAGGCTTGCACATAAATAATCACTTTGCATGAGACTATATATTTAGTCTCGATATAGTCTCCTGAATTATTTTTCTTTCAGTAATCTGAATTTTTCTTTAGAGACTGTTTGGGTTTTTTTTCATAGAAATAATTTTCCATCTTTCCCCCTTCTGTTTGCACGTACTTGTGTGAGTGCTAAAGACATTGGAATTGAAACATATGGGGGTTTTTGTTTTGTTTTAAATACTCTGTAGGAACATGAGGAAATTCCCAAATCACTTCAAACCCCACTTTAAGATGAAGTGTGTAGGCTTTCTCTTACTGGGATTACTTTAAGAGAACTGAAATGAAGCGAGGTGCTGCAGCAATGTATCAGAAACAGCTACACGTGGTTTTAACAATAAGTGTTATTCAGAAGAGTTGAGGGGAATTCTTTCAGGGATTTTAACATCCCTTGAGTGGAATAATAATAATATGTTTGGTTATAATCTAAATACTTTCACTATATGTGCTACTTTAGTAACTCCTTTGTAAAACTGGACTGTGAAATAAATGTAAAAAGTGACAATTTTTTAGGGCTTTGATTTTAAGTTCTAACTCTTGTACTGTTCAATATTGCTTTTCTTCAACTGCAAAATTCACTTTGGAACTTTTTTTTCTGACAAAGTCTGTTTCTGAATTTTCTACACATTTTCCTTGCAAGTCCACTTGAAAGACTTTTTTTCAATACAAACACCTCTTGATTCTCTGGAAATCAGTCTACATTCATTTACATACTAGATCTATATACAAGAGCTAGTTAATTTTCATCATGATGCTGGACATCCTGCATTTTTTACCTAATTTCTCAAACTTGTATCAAAGCTACATTTGCAAAGCCCGTTCCTGTAAAAATAGAGAAATTAAACTCTCCACATTTGTTGTGCAGTGTAAATAAACATTTTTCTGCCCAGATGGCATGCTTGTCCTCTCTTGGTAAATAGCTGCTGTGTCAATGACTGCCAAAAGAGACAAACATGTGTCTCTTGTTTCTAATGGCAAGAGTTCTCTCCTTTCTTTCTGTCCTTCTTGCAACCTGAATTCTGGCTTGAAACTGTTAAGTGCAGTAACTTCTGCATTAAAACAGAGAGCTCTTAATTTAGGGGATAACATTCATTGTGTGCTGTAGTGGCTAAAGAGGATATTTGTCCTCATTTCACTGCAGTTCTGGTGTGTGGTTTATTTGATATGTGACCCAATCTAATGTGCTCATAATTTTGTTTAGGCTTTAAAATTCCCTGTACTAAACATGTTGTTTACTCTGTGTGAACATTTCAAGCATGTGAGGTGAGACTGGTTTGGAGATCTGCGTTCATCAACATTGCAGTTCTCAGAACATGTCTGTAATGCAAAATGCTGTAGGCACATTTGCTGACTTAATTGCTGTATGATATATTATTAAGTACCATATAGCTTTTACTGAAAACTGACTGCAGATCTTTCTTAAGGAGTGGAATTAATAAAACTACAAAGAATTTTTATGGCTTTAGATTAGAAGTTACCTTGAGGCTATTCGGTTTCATTCCCCCTTTTCCCTTCACCCTGTGTCTTATCCTTGTGACTCGTATTTTTATAAATTTTTGACTACTTATATTTGTACTTTTGAATATAAGCATATGTACAAACACTTGGTTCATTAAAAGTTTGTACTGTATTCAAAACTAGGAAACTGGATGAAGAATGAAAAAACAAAATTCAGCTTTGGCAGTAATTGTGTTTTAATGATAGCGTTTATATTTTCTCTTTCACCACTTTGGGAATTGCACATTGTGATTTATGTCTAAACCTTGCAGGCCTCATTTCCTAGACCAAGACACAAATGTACATAAACAGAGATGCCCTAGAGAGGAAACTGCACCAAGTGTAGTCTGCCTTATGGATCTCTTTAGACAAAATATCTGGTTTGAATAGCTTGAAGGTTTGGAGTGCCTACCTTTTGGTGGCAGCATATCTCTGATAGCAAAGTGTCTCCTAAGTTTGATTTGAATTGCTGATCTTTTCGTAAATACTTGGCAAAGACAAACCAGCAGACACAGTTGTCCTGAACAGGAAATGATGGTGGAGAGACAGCCCAGAGGTGAACAATGCTAAGGAGGGCCAAAGGATAGCTTGGAGCTCTAGTAAGGCACCACTGGCACTGGGCAGTGAAGCTGTAGTTACTACTTTTGAGGCTGTTTTAAAGTCCTGGCAGAAAAGCAGGAGACAGGTCTCCTGTTAACAAGCAAGAGAAACCTGAAATGCAGGATTTGCCAGACACTGGAATAGGAAATTTTTCACAGCATTTTTGGTTTGAGCACTGATTTTCCGAGGTTTATGTCCTTTCATTCTCTGACTTCAATTGCTCTCTAAGTTATCTCTGTAGAGTGGATTCAGTGCTTCCATGTATTGTCTTCTACTGGGGACACAAGAGGTATATGCAAGAATTAAATGCGAGCTGGAACTGAATTTTCAGGAAGCTTTTCTGCAGAAATGCTGACACAGCCTATTTGCTACCAAATCTTCACAGACAGTGAATACACCTGGGTATTCTGTTCTTACCACCTTGCTGTTGATCAATGTTTGCCACCCAGGTCTGTGGGAACATCTAATGTTATGATTTAATCAGCACATGAGTGAGGTAACCAACTTGCAGAACATGTTTTATTTAGTAGAATGACTGCTATAAAAGATAAGTGCAAGATCCAAATATCCCCCAAAAGTTGCCATAAAATTACTTCTACATCATGGACATGGAGAATGGTTGCAATTTCAACTTTGTGCCATCCAAGCTTATTGATTATGCCAAATTTCACACTCCTACCATTTTTTATAAAAACAGAACTAACTAGGAAAAAATCAGTCTTTCCTTAGCAAAACATGATTTTGATTTTTTTTCTTCTAAATTTTATTCAAGTTATACTTTTAATACTAGGGCTTTCAACTTGGACTTGTTACTTTGAAGAGAAAGGAATCTCCTTAGAAAACTTAGAAAATTCTTACAATTGTGAATGTGGCATATTATCTGTCTCTCACTACAGTAGAAGGGAGTGTTTTTCTTGTGTTGGAGACTATGCAGCAAGTAAACTGCATTAACCTCCCACTGTTAAAAACATTGTACAGTTAAAACTTGAGTTTACATTGTCTTCAGAAGGGCAGATCTGCACTGGCTGGAACAGGTTGCTTATCAATGTCTTTTAGTGCTGGGTTAACAGTTGGACTCCGTGGTCTTGGTGAGTTTTTCCAACATAAGGTTCTGTGATTCAGATGAAGCACAGTTGTGGAACAGTGAACAAGGCAGTAAAGGGGAGATGGTGGCTCATGGATAACTTGAGTACCTGTTTGGGCCAAACTACAGGTAATTGTTGTCAAGATTGAGCATTCAGCTGCTTTTATTTGGAGCAAAGAAAACTTTATTTTAGTTCATGACAACTATTCCAACCTTAGAGACTTGGAATAAGCCGGCAGAGATCTGAAAATCTGTGAGATACCTTAACTAGATCCTCTTTCCCATGCCTTTCCCTGCTGCCTTTGTCTGAAGTTTGCAGGAGGTTCTGAAACAGTTCATATGAGTAGAGTATAATTTTTGCAATATTCTCTGGACAACACAAACTCCTCATGGCCCAGTTACATATGTGAAATGATGGAAAAGCTGTTAAAATGGAGCAGAAGATGCAGACCAGTTTTTCTATGCAAACTAGAAAGTCTTTCAAACATAGAAATATTCCAGTGGTTATGACAAGGGAAATTAACCAAAAGTTACCCAAAATCCAAGCTCTGTTCTTGCCCACTCTCCTCTGAAAATGTGAGCTTTGACTAGAACATTTAGCAATATGACTGTTAAGCACTGTAATATGGATATTTTGTGTCCTCATCCCTTTATATGTGGGCATGATCATTAACTGGTATAAATCTCTTAAAATGAAACACAATCATCCTTTCTGCGCAACTGATCATAGTAATTAATTTCCTTTGAGGAAGCTGATGGTCTGATATCACCAGGTAAGGACTTCCATGAGTGCTTCAAGATCTAGAAGTTGGAATTGGGATTCATATAGCTTTTTTTCCCCTGAATTAATAATGTTGGTTTATTTATTTGTATTTCTTTTCAGAGGGAGATATGGTATAAGGAAGCAGATAATGTATGAAGTTTTTGACAGAAAATTAAATTTGAAAGTTGTCCTTTTCCAACTACAATCCATGGAAAATTTTCCTTTACATCTGAATTTGTTCTAGTTAATTTAATAAAGCTTTGCTTTGGGTTTGCTGTGGTGTAACAGTGCAATGAATTTGTGAAAGGCTATCCAATCTGACTGCACATTTGCTTTGCACAGGTTTATCAGGGGTGTACCCTAAGGTTTTCACTTGTACTCTGTTGAGGAGATTTATTCCTGGAGGTCCCACTGGGAGCTGAATAGCAACTAGTAGCGACTGTGACTCCTGACTCAGGAATGTGGAAGATGCTGTAGTTACACTGCAGGAACATCCTCAGGAAGTGCAGACTCTTCTCCAAGGAGCTGTGGGAATTCCATCAATCTTGGGTAGATGGTGGAGACCATCATGGCACGTAGATCCTTTGTTGGTTGGCACTAAATTTGTAGATTATTGGGTGGTGGGTGGTACCACTCTAGGGTGTGTCCTAAGACTATTGATATAGTGATCAATTATTCTGGGTGCCAAAGAGGAAGATGAATCGGAAAAAAGTGTTACCCGTGGGATCACTTATTGTTGGGTTGTCTTGATGGTAGAATGACATAGACAGAAAATGCAAAAGCAGGGTTGGAAGTTAAAAGGAAGCAGACATGGAGCTACAGGAGACAGGTCCTGAAAGGTAGGAAGAGCAGAGGAGATTTGTTATTTCAGCAGGGATATTAAAAGGAAAAAGTGAAATAGTAAAGTGGGAAAGGAAAGTCTGCATACAGGAAGCTGAGAAAAGCACTGAAATATGTGAAAAGGATTCAGTGAGATAGATTTGTGAAGAAGCAACTGAAAGGTTTGAGAGTGAATCAATATTTTTTCTTAAAATTCTGCTGAGATTAATTTTGGCTTAAATGTAGGAATTACTTTTTGCAAGGGAGAAGGTGACAGATGGACCTAGGGAGGGTCTTGACTTTCATGTCCTTACAGAATCTCTTTTTTATTTGTGTTTGTTGAAAGCATTAAAAAAAATACCTCTGGCAGTTTTGCCATTTCCTTTGGCTTTCGTGTCTAAAGAAATATTCAAACAGGGAGAGGGGATGGGAAGCTGAGCCAGGTGGCAAGCCTATTTATCACCTAGTCAGTGGTGGAAAATATTGAATGATCAAATGAAAGTGTTTTAAAATAACATGAACACAGAGACAGAAAAAACTGCAAAGGGAAGGAATTTATGTTAAAAGAAAACTTGCAGTTTCCTTGTCCAATTGTAATAAGAGACTCCAATGTTCAGAGGAAGGCAGGGTATGTGCCATCTGCAGCCATAGATTTTTACTTTTTTTTTTGAGTTGTTAGAATCCAGAAAGAAATACTTTTATCTGAAAGGCATTCCTTTTGAATAATTTTATGGAAAATACCTCTTGTATGTCAATGTGTGTGAATATATTTGTATACCATAGGTCAAAGTCTCTAAATTAGATTCTAAAGAAGAAAAATATTTTTTTGCCCATTTTTGTAAAGAAAAATGATTTCTGTAAGTTATTTTATAAGCCGTGGTTTGGCAGCTCTGTCAACTTTAGAATGTAAACCAAAAAAAAAGGAGAAAAAAATTGTGTTTGAAATAAAGAAGTTTCAGATCTACAGAACAGTAACTGTGTGTGGCATATGAGCTACAAATCTTCATCAGTGTGCGCAATTTAAGGAGGAATGGTTAGTTTTATTATAGCCTCTTGCCTTTCCCTTATTTTTCACAATCTGAAAACGATCATGTGGTAGCAAAACTTACCCCTCACCTTTGTATTTTTTGTCTACTTTGTATTCATGAACTGGAGTACAGTGTCTGCTAATAAAGACTGTGGTGTTTTAAAACCATTCTGGGGTTTTAAAGAATGTTCAAAATGTATTTGCTGGGAGCCTCTAATATTTTGCTGACAGTTGATATGTTTAATTATTTTTACTGTTTTCAACTAAATTTAAAGGGCTTATCTAACCATGAATTTTGGTTATTTTCTGCTCAGGGAGCCCTTTCTTAAAACCCAGACACCTTAATCAAGATCATGCAGCACATGGGAGCTGTGTAGCAGCAATTAAAAATCAATTTATTGCTTTGTATTCCTACAATTATGAAACTCTGAGTGAATTTAACTTATATTTATAGGTGGGTAAAAAAAATTGACCCCAGCAAATGCTGCTAGACTTCAATTAGTTTCCTGAAAGATGGGAGCTGTATTGGAAACATTCTGCAATAGGCAAAAGAGGGCTTTGAGGTGTAAGATCTTTAATTTATAGAAGACACAGCCTAGAAGATGATGTTGTGAACATCTGCATGCTATCTAAATTCTGTATTAATTAGGTACAGGCTATTTAATTTGTTGGTTAGTATCTTAAATATAGAATATAGTAATTAAATGAATGGCCAGTATGGAAATGTGTGAAGAGAAATTAAATGCTTCAAAGTCTTGGAAGAAAGGAAAGGAAATATTTTTGAATCACAGATTTGGTTTGATATAGTCCATGTAAAGCAAAAACCTGATTTGTTTCTCCCTCTTTCTTAAAGAAAAAAAGCACTTTGACCAAGCTGTTTTGCCAAAAATATTTGGAAGGTTTCTTTCTCCATCCACCCCCCTGCCCTAACTGTGAATGCAAATGTAGCTCAAGCTGCAAAAGCTTTAAAGACAGCTTAAAAGAACTGTTCTCCATCCGGTTCTCAAAATAAATAACATCCTATTTTTAGCATCACTGTCTAACGGTTTGTCAAACACGTGAAATAATTTATACTAACATTTATCCATTGTACAGATGCCATTCATCAGCAAACACTATTTGCAAACAAGTAAGTCTAACGGATTTCTAAAATCCAAACTGCTTAAATGAAAACCATATTTCTTTTGTGTAGCACATGCTATGTTAGGAGATTTGTTTTCTCTGCACATGAGCTCTTGGGACCGTGAACTGTCCTAGCAAGTACTGCTCAATGTTGACCTACTTGGTGGCAGGGTTCTTGGGTGCTGCTGTAGTGCAAAAAACCAATGATGAACTAGAAATATCTTGACATGAACTTAGAGAAATAGAGAAATAAACTGTTTCTAAAGAAATAGGTTCTGGTGTAAAGGTATCTGTGGCCATTGAGGAGGAAAGAGATTAGTAATTAACTTTATTCAAATATCCTGTACTGACTTTAAAATCCAGTGCTGCAGATATATTCTGAATCTTGAGTTTAACAATTGTAACTGAGCTTGAACTCAAATGATTGAACCAATTCAATTGTTTTATGTTAAGTAGTTCTTGGAAATCTCCCTGCTTGAATGCTGGCAATACTCTTCAGCAACCTGAAGGCTGGTCTTAGAAAGTTCTCAGATTTGAATCCCAAATGTATTTTTAAATTACATGCTGTGCTTAATGAAAAGCAGAGTTGATTGGAACAAGTAATATAGGAAATTAGTTTTCTACATATATGAGGGAGAGATTTATAGTTCCTGTAGTATATTTTGTGCCTTTGTCAGCTGGAAGGCAGCACCCTGTGGCATGAGAAAGTAGGCATGAAAGAACCTTTTAGATGATAAAGGAAAAAGCTTTCTTGTCCCAGACTCTGTGGATTTGGATTCTGGCACAATTTTTTTTTGATGGAATTAGTGGGAAGTGATTAAAAAAAACTCGTTGTTTTCACCATAACTGAATATGCATAACAATATACTGTGTATATAAATATACAAACATATTTGGTACAAAAAGAGTGAGTTTTACTTTGTGGTTTAAGTAGTACTATATTGATATGATTTTCTGGGAGTAGATTACCTTGATTGCAACTCTGCCATCTACATATTAATGAGCCACCTCTGTGCTTTCTTTATTTATAGCTGACATCTTTAATTTCTTTACACAGAAAGCTGTTTAGATAGAAGTACTCTCTTGGTTCATCCAAGAGATACACAGCACAACAGTAAAAAACTGGCCTACCACAGTACAAGTACCTCATAATCAGTATTGTAGACACTGATATTTCAACAAGGAAACTTTGATTTTCATTTCTATCTGTATTTTTGCCATAAAAATCTTGACTATTATGAGCTAAACAGTGTCAGCTTTAAAGGCTCTCTTTTTAGAAATCTTCAGAATCAAAAAGACTACCCTGGCACTTTCCTCCAGAAGCTTCAGTCTTTACCTGTTCCTGTGATGTAGCAGTGACATAAAAGTAGGCAAGTTCACAGTTAGGTTCACCTCTTTGGACCTGTGAAGAATCCTGCAGTCACATTTTCTGTGTTTTTTTTTTACTGGATTTCCATGGAGAAAAAACTCAGCAATTGGTTCAATGACATGGATTCTAAAACACACCACTCTCAGTAGAATTGCATCTATGTTTGTTTAATGGCTACCTAAACAAAGGTTGAATGCTGGGACTAAATCCCATAAATACAGGTTAAACACCACTGTCTGACCCTTCTTTGAACTGCAGGGTCAGATCCATCATAACATAATTGGTTTATCCCCTTGTGTCTAAGATGCTCTGTTGTAAACAGAGTATTTTTGTGTCTTGGAGAGCTTATATTATGAATGAAAACTTTCTGAATCTGGTAGATTTGATTCACTGAAGCTAAAAAATTTATGTGGCTAAAAATTCTCTTTTAACAATTTTGGAAGTCACATTAATTCTGTATGTAAAGCCAACTTTTGTTTAAACTGCAGGGTCTGAGCTGTCACCATGTAATTGGTTTATCCTCTTATGTCTGAGATGCTCTGTAGTAAACAGACTATTCTTATGTCCTGGAAAACTTTAGCTTGGCCACTGCTATTTTTGATTGCTCTTCAGTAACTCTTATAATGGGAAGCATAGTCATAGTTCATTCCCTGTTAACACTGAATGGACTGGTAATATTGTACAATTTCATAAACACTTTCCCAGGCTGGAAAAGAGAGTGCAAGTCGACGTAATCAATTCTTGTAGTTAAGTTGTTCCAAGTAGCTGGTTTTTCAGGTAGCCCTCCTCTGTACTTTTTTTAGCTCTACAGGACCTGCTCTGTAAAGGAACAATCCAAAGACATGCTTTCCTGGTGTAATTGAAAAAAAACATATTACCATAATGCAATACCAAGTAAGATATATAAGCTGTATTTTTCTTATTAGGATATGATTAAAAAAAAGAAAATAATTTCAATAGCTCAAACTATTGAATTTAAGCTTAAATGAAGCTCATTAACATTTAACACAATTCTATGATTGAAAACTTTTTGTCAGACCAAAGGCCAAATTCAGAAGGAATCTATACTTCAAATTTAGTCTTCTGCTCCTTTTTCTCTAACTCCCATAAATGGTACCTGCACAACAATTTTTCTCCAGGATCCATGAACACATGAGTCTAGGCTAAGAAACCAATGTTAATATTTATGCAATCTCCTCTGGAGATCCATTCTTGATACATTTAATACATAAGAAAAACTCAGTAGACTGGGAGAAAAAGACATTGCAATGAAATCTTTCTCACTGTGAATTTTTAATTAATTGCACGATTTTATAGAATCTTCAAAAGATCTTGAAATATATCATTAGGCCTTCTGTCAGTAAACACTTTTCAATACAGAGAAATGAGAAAGTTATGTATTCCATATCTAGATATAGACAACAGTTGGGACAGCATGAAAAGGTTTTGTCTATAGCTAAGCAGATTTTTATGCATGAAGAGTTTTGTAATCCCCTCTCAAATTAGCTTTAATTGCTCATTACTCATCTTGCCTATTGACTACACTGTGGGTGACAAGACTAATAATTCTTCATAAGAATAATGTAAGGTGATCCTAGAGGTGTTTTCTTTCTACTGCTACTCTACAAATAGGGAAAGTGGTAGAGAAACCCTCAAAGCAACAGCACAATCTGTGACTGCAGAGTTGGTTTGTATTCAGTTTAATTGGATAGAAAAGCTAAAAAGTGACTCTTGGGCTGTACTCTTCTTAAAATTGTGCCATTTGTCTCATCTTCAAAGAAAACTTAAGTGCTGGAAAAGCTAACAGTGAGGAATTTATTCAAATATAGTGTGTGTAAGGAACAGGATGTAACTGTCTGATGTTTTTTCAATCCTTTATGTTGTTGCCATTGACTCTACAAACTTTCCTTTATGCAGCAGTATTAAGTGGTTTATCCCAAATTTGGAAAAGATCTGTTTTCTCTGAAATCAGTCTCGGCTGACTTCGCAGACTAACTCTGTGCCAGATGTTGGTATGCTGAGGTGGAATTGTGTTTCCATTGAAGCTGATGTGTATTTAAGTTAGCACTTCCAAAAATAGGGGGACTGGATGTAACTTTGTAGCTTGACTTTAAATATGATAAGGGCTCCTAATAGATCTTCTAAAGTTTCAGTCCTGAAAAATCAACTAATTTTCTTTTCTCCTTGTTTCATTTAAGACAATGGATACCTCATATTGTCAGGATTAAGTTCCCAGAGGGTCATGTTCTCTCCCTTATACTTAACACAAATAATACAGAGGTGCCCTGTAATGGAGAGGGTGGAGAGCTTTGTTGGTTCTGCAGTTCTTTGTAGCTCTGGTAATGCTCTGTTTTGGAATGAATGAGACTTTGCAAAGGACTGATGGACTTCATTTAACTTTCTAGAAAGTTAATGGGAATGGTTCAAGTTGGCTGGGCTCTCCCTTGAATTGGTTTATGGGATTAGGTATCTCCAGAGAACAGCTCATCTGGTAAAACAATGATTGTGTAAGACTGGAGAAACTCTCAACTTCAAGACATTCTTATTAACCAGAATTAATAATTCTACTTTCTGTATTCATAGTATCATGGATCCATTTCCTGTTGGGGATGGGAAATATGACAGCATATGCTTCTGGAAGTCTGTATATAAGATTTGTATAATTTATATGTAATTGTCATTAGAAGAATGCAATAATTTCACAGTAATAGCTGCAGCAAATTCCCTCACTGTTAACATGCATGTTGTAGGACTACAATGCACATGTTTAATCACAAAACATTTCAAGAAGCTTACCTCCTGAAAACTTTTCAAAATGCTTCCAAATAGATTCCCTGTAAGCCAAGGTGATGAAGATAAAAATCAATTTTCACATGTAGCCAGTAACCTCTCTTGACCAAGGGACTGTCTTGGTTTGTATTACTTAAATTTGGAAAATAGGTAAATGTACTGGATTGTGTCCATAAAGAAATGACACATGTACTTCAAACTCACAATAAAATGCTGTAATTTTTTTTTTTTTAATTTTTATTTGCAGATATCCTGTTTTCCTCGGTTTACAAAGACAACTCAGTGTCGAGGGAGCTGAAGACTGGGGTGTGCTGGACTAACACAAATTTAACTGAAGCCAAGAATGCCCTGGTTTGGCTCTGGAAAGAGTAATAAGCAGCCAAGGACATTTGGAAGGCCAAATCTAAACCAGTACGGTCAGTTTCCTATGTTGTACTGGATACGGCCATAACTATATATGAGAATTTTATTTTATCCCATCTTCATATCTTATTTTAACAGAGGATATTCTGCTTTCTGTGTGCCAGAGCAGCATGAGAATAACTTCATGAGTGATACAAACTATATGTTCTCCTTTTCTAGGAACAGCTTTAATTTCTTGTTACTAGTTCCCTGCCTCTTAGACAAAATTGACTATATAGCTCTAGCTTGCCCAGGTCAGGATGTGGGGAAAGCTAAATCCAACATACAGACTGACCTAAAAAAGTTATATTGGCCCATTCAGTAAGTCATTTATTTTGCAATATAAGTAGAAACCAAGACGATGATTAAAAAATAAAACTAAATTGCAACAATTGTTTATCTGCTTATGTAATAACTGAGAAGACCTGGATTTCTTTAGAGGATTCTTATTTATTCCTAATATAGTGCTTCAGTAATATCATTCAATATACCCTTCCTCTAAAGCAGTTTTCATAGATGTCCAGCTACATATTTGTTAGAACAGCCTCTGACTATTTGATGCTATATTCTGTAGACTCTCTAGCAAAAAGTCTTTAAGTATCCAAAGCAGAATAAAACACCTTAGTCTGCATGAAATATAAGATCCCCTAAGTGGTATAATTTTTTAATATAGTTCCTGTTCTTATCTTCCCTATTTTCATGAGTGCACAAATATTCATGTGGAAACAAGTCTTTAGCTTATTCATACATATCCCTGGTTTATGCTTTCACCAAACTAATTAGCCCATCTAATTTCAATTATTTTCAACTTGTTTTCTAGAAGATCCATTTGTTCTTATTAATTTAAAGCTTTCTGTTCTTCACTTTCCCATTTTTCTCTCTTCTTGCTTGTTATGCCTGAATTAAAAACATCTGGATTAAAAATATTGAGGTTTTGATAACAAGTCTCATTTTTCTTGTAAAATGCCACAGCATCCTTTCTGTACTTAGCATCCAAGAAACATTGAGATGTATTGAAAGTTTTCACAAGAAACCTTTTTTTTTTTTTTTAATAGAAAAGCACTGTTTTGATCAAGTTTGGGTTGCTGGTTTTTTTTTTTTTAATAATAAATTTTTGCTTTATTTGGAGAGTTAGCTGTTCATTACACCTTAGGGAAAGAAAACTAAGGTTTTTTTGAGTTTCAAAATAAGAGATGAAAAAAATGAAAAATTGCATGTGTTTTTATTCACTACAATTGGAATTATTATGCTGCTCTGCTTGCTTGCATTTTGTCACCAAATCCTGAAGGGCCAAATTTGCACACATACACAAAAATAGGTGAAACAAAAGGCCTGAAAAGATGAAAAAACCTATGCACTGATAACATGCATTCACAGACTATTCTTCACTCAGCTGCAGCAAAAAGCTATGCAGAAATTTTGCATGTTCCTACACACTAGGAAGGAAATTCCATGGTACCAAAAAAAGGTTATAACAGAGAGGAAATTAATACAAGTACAGCAGTTTGGCCAAGGATTTTTTAAAAAGAAATATTTCTTGCCAATCTATCTCTGCTGGGACCTGCCCATAAACAGGGACAGAGTGTAGACTAGGGAATGAGCTTGTTATCATTAGGTCCAGTGCTACCATTTAAAAATGGATTATGCAGATGAGTAACTTCAATCTCTTGACACAATTTGCAAGAGTGAGATTGGAAATTCAAGTCAGTGCAAATGCTGTTCAAGCTGGAACAGTTGCTATTGCAAAAATAACATGGATAAAACCAGGTATGAACGGCAGACTTGGGGAGCTTGCCGTTTGTTTACTGAATATCATGTGCTTAAATCTAAGGGAAGTTGTTTTTCAAAAGTAGCTTAATTACTGATTCAGTCGGAGCCACTGAAGCATAGCACTTAGTGCTTCTGAAAATCTGATTATGAACACAGGGTTCTGTGTCTTCACAAGTTTTCTCTGTTCTGCTATTGGACTGGAATGCAACTGCAGAACTGAGTTTCCTGCATATTCTGGGACAGTTTAATTGCAGCCTGAAGGTTACAAGTCAGATGTGGTGTGTAATTAGAATATTTGTTATAAGATAAAAAACTTTTCATCTCTCATGTTGACTCATGAACATTAAAATAAATATTACATGACCAGGAGTAGTGTCCATTCATATCACATCAGGACGAATGTCCCATGATATCATTCATATCACATGCATTCCTTTTACTCAGTACTAAACTCTTGTGGAACTGCAGGACCAAAAAATGTCTGTGGCTCTGCCAAGGAGTGACTGCCTGAATTTCCACTGGAAATTTCAGTAAGCATTAGCACTTAATTACTCTACCTTAAAGGCAGGAATTAAGTGATGTGCAGCATAGCTATGGCCTTCTGCTTTCTGCATGTCTTAATGTGTCACACAATAACAGAAGTCAGGGGAAGAGAGCTCCCTTGTTGATAATCTGTGCTTGGCAGGATCTGCAAGTACATCATAAATAACTGACTCCCAATTATGTAGCATAAATCACTCCTGCTTTCCCAAGAGGATAATTGCATATTAATACATGCTCATTAATAACTATTGCAGGTACTGAAAAACAACCTAATTTCCTTTCCTTGTTTATAAAGCTAGACATACCTATTTTTGGACATATTCTACATACACAGAAGCTTATTCTACTTTGACATAGTAATTCTCTTAGGCAAAGGACATAAAAGTGTCTGTCTTGCTTAAAATTTCAGTCTAGTTCTTGAGCTCTGACCTCATAGGAATACAGGGTCAGCTTTCAGGATTTCAGCATTCCACGTGGTGCTGTGTCATGAATGTTTCGACCCTCAGAACAACCATGTCCGGATCAAGATTTGCTCACATGAAAGTTTAAGAGGCAAACAGCTTCTTCCATTTGACTCCTGCCAGGCAGAGTCATACTGCATTCAATTAGCACTCTCCACTTGTCTGCCCACCCAAACCTCCTAGAGACCAGAATGGGGTAGCAAGGAAGAGGAATTTTCATATAGCACAGTATCAAATTGATTCCAGGCTTTGCAGCTGTTTTTCAAACCAAATTTGTCATGAAGTTTTATTTTAAAATTCTTGGTATTCTCATTTTCTGTATCTTTGCTGCTACCACCTTTTAAAAATATGTTCACATACAAGGGTGAGGAAAGATTTTTTGGGGTGGAAGATAGCTTGCTTTCATAGTGTGTAATAGAAAGTAAGATTAAGATGAGAAACATTGTGGTGCTTCTTTCCAGAGCTCAAGCTCATGTAATTACTTTGAACAGGAGTTGTACAGATAATCATCCTTTAATATTCCATGATGAGAAATTCAAGTTAGATATTTTGCAGTTTGTGCTTGTGTGTGTATATTCTATATCCATGTGAAGTCCTAGAGAACTGAAGTAATGGGTTCCCACTGTGAGATTTTATTCAATGTACAGTTAACACATGTAAATGCTTTGTCTGGCAATCATGCCAGTCACCATGGAATAACATGAAATGAGTAGGAAACAATTTTGTGGTAACTGCAGCCCACAGTGGTTTGATGAAAAGTCCTAGTCAGAAATTGCTTTCACATCAGAAAACTCTGTATCATCAGAAATTCCTTAAATGTCAGCAAGGGTGTAGTCCTTACATAAATTCTTGAATGCTCTGGGGTTATTTTTACTTGTCTTCCTTTGTGTCTTTTATTTTTTTTTCCATCAGGTATGTGGGCAACCAAGTGTATAAATATTATGTAGACTGGTGTACTAATAGGGAATAAGTCTTATTCATTAGTTTATTTAAGCTTTTTGTTTTCTTTTGGAAGTTATAAGGTTTTAGATTAAGAACTGGCACCTCAAGAATCCTGTCAAAGGGCTGTCTTGTACAGAACCTTATCAGTTCTTCCCATATAAGACAAATGCATAGTCTTCTGTTGTTCAGTGTTTGGCATTTTTTGGTTTCATAGAAGAGCTCCAAGGTACTGCATGCTTATCTTCAAAGAAAACTCCAAAACAAACCAAAAAACACCCAAAAAAACCAAAACAAACAAAAAACCAAATAAGAAAACAGAATGGCATTGATTTTCTAACATTTTTCCTGAACTGTGTCTAAAAAAGGTAAAAAGTCCACCTTGTTTTTTATCCAACTGAAAGCAAAAAGAACTTAGAAAAATATCTGTTTGTTCATCTCAAAATACTTAGAGAGCACTCTTGCCTTTCAGGGATGTCTGTGCCCCACAGAATAAGAGCAGGCTTTGAAGCTGAGGGTCAGAGCTGGACAAATCACCCTGCAGGGCAGGGAATGAGCTGGATGTGAAATGGGTGGGCTCTGCTCTTTGCAGCAAGACCAGCAGATGTTTCTGTTCAGAGCTGACTTGATGTGGGAGGGGCAGAGCCTGGAGGGGAAAGGAAGGAAGAAGAGCTTTCTCCTTGCTTTAGTTTTTCCATGTGGTTCTGCACTCAGGTGAAGATATCTGGTCCTGAATATTCAGCTATTTCAGTGGTCTACAGTCAAGGGCACACTATTTGAAATCCTGAAGTCAAAACCAATATAAACTGTATTTTATATTGCTTTCTTATAATAGGGTATAATTCAAGGTCAACCACCTTTTTCACTATGAGTTTGTCAAAATATTAGACTTCCTTTGTTACTATTTCTTGTAATGGGTCTAATTAATTATGTGGTTTTATAAAGAGGGAGATGCTTTTGTGCTTTCTGGCTCCATTTGAACTACATACTGATGAAAAGTAACAGTGTAACACAAGCTCTATTTTGATGGTGTAAGTCAACACTTATTATCAGAGGAACTTTTTTTATTACAAAAGTATTAAAAAATTATTTCAGACATTAAGCAGATGACACACACCACCTTCTTTTTCCTTACACTCTTATATGTTAGCGTGTTTTGCTTTTCTTTGTGTTAACTGGAAATTAAAAGCTGGCACACCCTTATTTTGACTATGCCTTTACTGTAAATTTTAAGCACTTGAAGCAGTTGTCACATAAATAATGTTTTATGCCAAGGAACTATTTTAGGTGGAGTTTTTTGAACCCCTCCCCACCACTCTGACAAATTCCTTAAACTTCTGATATCTGTTGGTGATAGGTGATAAAAAGAATTTGCTGCTCTCATTCTCACTGTTTAGTTCTTCTTAAGATTGCAATACTAAACCTTTTAAAGGTCTAATTTGACACACCTGAGCTAGGAGGCATAATTTTGGATACTGGCTGTTTTAATGAGCTGTGAAGGAAGAAAATTGGCATTATAGAATCATAGAGTAATTTGCACTGGAAAGGGCTTTAAGGATTGTCTGGTTCCAACCCAGCCTGCCACAGGCAGGGACACCTTCCACTAGAGCACATTACAGAAAGACCCACCTAGCCTGAGCTTGAAGACTTCCAGGGATGGGGCATCCATAGCTTCTCTGGGAAACCTGATCCACTGCCTCACCACACTCCTAGTAAAAAACTCCTTCCTAACATCTAATCCAAATATCTTTATTAATAAAAACCATCCTCCTTTGTTAACCCCTATATGTTGACTTACTTTGTGCTAACTGCCCATGTAAAAAGGTCACTCTCTGATTTTTTTTTTGTAAACTTGCTTTTAGTACTGAGTCCTTCCCTTCTCCAAGCTGAATGATGCCAGCTCTGGCAGCCTGTCAGTATTATTACCATTTGAATTTATGTGTGTGTGTATAAAATATATATTATAAATACATTTCTATTATATGAGCATTCAGAGGTATTGTCTCCATCAACTCATCTATAACGGAGTTTTTGTTCCTGTGTGTATTAAAGATGCCTCAAAAATGGCATTCCACATACACAACTAAAATCAACAATTGGTTGAAGGTGGTTGTTTTCTGAAAATTCCTGCATCATGTAGGATGTAGCTGTGGTGAAGGGAGATCAGACTTCAGGAAGACATTCACTATGTTTGATAAGTGACATTTATTGTCATGCTTAACGAATCATGTATTTCCAAATGATATGTGTATTGTGTGTACACAGAGAAGAAATCTTAAGTAGAGGACAGCTGTAGCTATTATGAAGTACAGAAAAGGTTCACAAATAATAAGATGGCTTCTGCAAATTTGAACCAGTTGCTACAAGATGATAAAAGCCCTAAGGCAAAGACCAAGATTTAAGTGCCTACTTTGTTACTCTTGTGCAAATCCAGCTTTATTCACTCAAACCCTATATTTAACTGCTATCTGCCTTGTCTGGAAAAAGGTATCAGGTTAAATGTATTCTGTGGTAGCTCATCCATCATCAACAGAGATTTTAAAAGACAGGAAAAAATACTTGACTAGTATGTAAATATGCAAGGAAGGGGAGGAGGAAGTTTTGAACAATGTTCTCCTTTCATTAGAGAAATAAACACATTGCTCCCTGTTATAAAAATTGTTGTGTTGCTGATGTTTTGGAAATTTTTGCACTGCTTAGTAACCAACAGAAACTACTATTTTCCATATTATTTAGTCTGTTCAAAACCTCAAATCTCCTCCTTGGTTGTGAACAATCATATGAATTTTTCTCTGAAGATTTTAAAAAGCTTTAAATTTGCTAGGTTAGGGTCTTTGTTCAGGAGGAGCAATTGGTGTGTGAATGATGGACATTGGTATGGGTGGCCAATAAAATAATCTTTGTTTAATCTTCTGTTAATTATTAATCCTAAATCATCAAAGATGGAGAATGGATGGCCTGAGATCTAGAAAATACAAACTTCTGCAAATATGAGCTGAATTGCAAAAGCAAGGCAAAGATATAGTTACCTAAACTATGGAAAATCTTATAATGGAAGAAGACATGTTTGCTTGCCTGAGACTATCCTCTTTCAGCTGGTGTTTGTCTATCAGCTAAAATGTCACATATCCATTCCAAAGATAGCAAGGTCAAACATCTTCCTTCTGCCTTTTCCAAAATTGCCATGACTGATGTATATGTTGCTCCAAAGTCTTAAGTCATGTCTTATGATTGAATTGCATGATAGAGTATTCCCAGAGATTAGATTAATAATTGGTCTGATTGTTTAACCTGTACTCACTTTAGTAGTCCCTCAGAGGGAATGGCTTGAGGAATGGCTCGGATGTGAAATGACTGTTCCAAAGTTCAACCTTGTTTCATCAAAGGTAATCTATACTGCAGCCTATGAGAATTTAAAGCACTAAAAAAACCTGAATCTCCTTTAGGTTTTGAATTATGTACTAGGAAGGACAAAAAAGAATTCTTTAAATTTTACTGAATAATCCAGCTTTACAAACTGACTGAAAATCAGGGCATGGTAGGAAGATGACTTGATTCTACAAACTAGAAAGAACTATTCTATGAGCTACTTTTCTTAACTAATCTGAAATTCAAACAGAGAGTTAAAAATAATTATGATATAGTTCAACTCCAATATTTTAGGAAGATGTGCCAAGTTCTGTAGGGCATCTGATTTTCTTTAACTGATCCGTAGGTTGCTTGTGCATGTTGATGTTTGATCAGCAAAACTACAGATAAATATGCATAGGGGTGCTGGGTTATTTTTTTTTTTGGTTTAAGGTTTTTAATTAATTGCATTGCAGAGGAGGTGACTTGCTGCTTACATTTTGGAAAAATGATGTGCTGTTTAGGGTCTGCTCCTTAAAGAAAATATATGAGTTTAGGGTGAGGGTAAATAAGACAGAAATATATCAACACAGAGATAAGGAAAAGCAGATGTGGAGAAGAGCAGGGTTCAAGGTTGAATTTACAAGCTTTTCATTACTGGTATACAGTCAAAGTACCCTACTGGGTTGAGCAGCATGGGCAGAATTACTCTGGGAGCACATGGAATAAATCACATCAGTTCCTCATTTTCCTGTCACTACTGACTGTGAGACTCCTTGTGGGTTCTCTATCATTGCAGGTATCTCCATAAACTGAGAACAATGGCTACTTGCAGAGTAAAAATCAACCTGGGATCAATCTATTTATTCCTGTTGTTTCTCTGTAGCCTCCACCCCCTGTATGGTCTGTCTACTAATTTTGCATCAGCAGTGTATTTTGTGGGCATTTTCCTGGTCTTTGGGATGGCTACCTTGAAAGAGAACTTGAAAGATCAAGGAACTCCACCAATGACAACTTTCATTGCTTTCCTTGTAAAAAACACGTGTTTGAAGGGCTTTAGTGGTTGTTTTCTGTGAACAGAACAAAAATATAAAGATGCGAAGGGCACATTAAATGGATATTCCTGCCTGCCACCAAGATTGAGACTTTTTTTTTACTTGACTTGTTCCTGTTCTTCGTGTATACAACATTCAAATTTCTGCATTAAATATGCTTTTTCTTCTTTCATATATGTGAATCTTCTTTTGTACTTTTTGTTTTACCAGTGAACTAGAATTGCTGTGCATGTAAATGCCATCTGAAGTTCTTGCTGTACTGTGTCAGCTGTGTATATGATCTTTTAGGGAAATCTGTGGTCTTTTACAAAAATTCTGAGCTTTGCCTTTTGAACATTTGCTGCATTAAAGAAGGAGATTGTGCTGTGGAATATTATAGTACATGTGGTGGCTTAACCACAGTCTAAACTTCTCTTTTGTTTTCCTTTGGAGATGCAAAACCAAAAGTGAATGGAGATTTCCACTCCAGCTTTTACAAGTGGTGCAGTGTGTTTTATTTTTGACTTAAGGGGCAGGGGGGCATGGGTTGAAAGATAAGAAAACTGTGTTGTAGTATACTGGTTCCAAAAATGATAAAATGTGAAAAATAACAGACTTATTTCAGGGCCATGCAATCAAAATAGATTTTGCACTGGAGATATAAAAAGACACTATGCAAAACATTCCTGGAATAATTTATGCCAAGTTCAAGTTTAAGCCAGAGATACAACAGTATATTATGTGTTCTTTTGGCATTCTGTCTTTAAATCAGCAAAACTATCTCAACTTTTGCACTCTGGTCAGTGCAGCGATTCCCTTAATATTGTACAGTCAGAGCTGTGGGTCTCCCAGACTTTCAAATGGCTCATTTTCAAAATCAAATGGCTTTACTGTTCTTCAGTGTAATCTGCCCAGTTTCTGTGACAGCAATAGGCTGTGTTGTATTCATGGCTGAGCTAGCCACTTCTTTAATTCTGAATATTCTTCTCTGTCCTGGGCTGTCTTGGTGCCGTGCTCACAAAGAGAAGCATTCACATCCCTCTGCTTGGCAATTCCTGCTTTTCTGGTTATGCTTAGTTATACCAACCACCTGTGTAGCCTACCTGTTGGTAACATTTGCCAGGCCTGGGCAGGGGCTGAGTCCTGCTTGGGCAAGGTAGCTCCATTTCTGCAATCTTCCCCTGGGCTCTAAAAGGTTTTACAGTGTGTGTGTGGCCTGGCTGTGCCAGCTGGCCTTTGGGCCAGTGGATTTGACCTGGCTTTGCCTGGCCTGTTAGCACAGACACAGGAGAGCCAAAGGGTAAACCCTATCAGGACATCTCCTGAGATTCAACAGGTTTGCCTTTAAGGTATTTATATTCCTTCCTCTTTCCCTATATTTTTTACTCATTGCTTCCAGATATTTAAGCATCTTAATTCAAGGAGTTTCAAGGGTTTTCTTTTTGTTTGCTTTTGGGTTGTTTTTTTTTAGCTAATTATTTGTTAGCTGAAGCTCTGCCTTGTTCTGTCAGGAAAATACACAGGACAGAACTGTGACTGGAAGGGCCTTAAATATGAGTTTACAAACCTCAAGATGTACAAAGCCATCTGCCAAAGACTTCAGAAGACAAATCTAAATTCCCAGAATAATAAAACTTGTAAATCTGGGAATTTAGTTAAATCTTTGAATAGCAGGGATTACTTCAAATTATTTTGAAATTTATTCAGTTGGAAAAGGAATTGTCATTTGAATTTTCAGTCTGGTGCAAAATCTATTCAAATGCTTGGAAGTTTTGTTGGTGCTCTCAGCTGGGGTAGACTTTGCCACCAAATGCAAGCACTATTAGCGCAAAAAGCATTATAGTCAAGCGGAAGTTACATTTATTATGTAAATTATATGAAAAATTGATTGCCTATCAAAATGATCTCTCTGTTCAGAGTGGCCAGGCTCTGAAATTGTCTCAGAATTAAGACTTCAGGAAAGAGTTATAAAAGTTTCATGTAAATTTGTATGCACTTTGGTAATTAGCTACAATGAACAATGCATAGGAAACATACAAAGCTAATGGGAAATTATCTTTTTCATAAATCATTTAATAGGTGTAGCACTGCAGCAATCAAATTTAGAACAAGCTCATTGAAGAAATGTTCTCTGTATCTCTGTGTGTTTCTACATGTTTACAGCATTTTGAACCCGAGCTGATGTAGTGCTAGAGCAGGTGTCCCCTGGGACATGTGGCAGAGCAGAAAGTGACAGCCACTGCTAAAGGCTGGTCTGTTCCGTAACATTGGCCACAGTTTCACTGCCTTGCACTCAGCCTGTATGTCCATCAAGGAATTTCCCAAAGATGCTCTAGTAATTAATTTTGGTTCTAAGTGCTGCAATGGAAAGAATAGCTTTCATCTGGAAGAAATTTTGGTTCTGTGGTATGCCAAGAGCAGCTCATGAGATGTATGAAGGGACAAAACTACATGAAAACTTTTGAAAGACTGCCCCAGGCACAGGGCTGAAACATGGCATAGTCTTACCAGGTCCCAGGTAGGAGGAATCTTGAGTGACCCACATTACTAAGTTCCAGATTTTCTTCATGCTTGCAGTAGAAAGCAGCTTAGAGAGCACTGTGTTGCACACAGTGTGAAGAGGGACTCAAGGGCCAATGAGGGAGTTAAGTTACTGCACAGTACAGATATATAGTCTGCAAAGGTCAAAAGGGGCCTGAATCAACCCTTGAATTGTAGCCTAACATGAAACTGCCTGGAACTCTTGAAAAACTCAGATTTGATCTCCTTTAAAGAAGTCATAACTAAAAATACGTTTGTGTTAAGACTGAGACGTGTTGGTGACATGAGAATGGGCAAATTACAGTTACTGGGTTGAGTTCCTGCTATGTTTATTTTTATTGAATGACATAGTTTAATTATTCTGCAGTAGGGGATAATTTAACTTGTCCAAAAAAGTCAACTTACTGCCAAGTTCACATATTTATAATACCCTAGGTTAGACTGAACTAGAGCTGTATTTTGAAAAGGAAAGAAAAAATTATATTTTGCACTGGAAGCGTAACATTTTTAGGACGTGAGGGTAGCAAAAATGTAATTGTGTAACTTCAGTTAGAATTAATGGAGCAATTATGTTTTTAATGGCTTATCAGCTACTTACTGATATTTATATAGTATGCTGAATTTCTTGTGTAGCATCCCTTTGAAAGTGTAACTTAAATATTCCATATTTTGTCATTTATATGTAATTTTAAAAGAACACTGCTTGCTTATATCCTTTGACTTGATACCTCCTCTTTACATTTATGCAGTCATTCTGTGTATGATAATAGGAGACTGTTTTATGCTAACAGTGGGGGAACAAGGTTTAATGAATAGCAGGAAAGTGTTCATTCTGCCTAGGGGGGAAAAAAACACCAGCACATTTAATGTACTTTTATGTAAAGACCTAATATTTTTAGGAATGACTGAATTATTTTATTGTGTGTAATCAGAACTATGGAAAATATACAACATCCTGTTTGTATTATGTGCTTCTCAGATGTTCCTCATTAGTAGAATCATCCTTCCTATCCAAGCATTCTTCCATCCAGGATTAATTATCTAGTGTTATCCTACCCAAACTCATCACAATTTGCTGGTCACAGAACTTAAAAATATCAAGAATGTATTTTAAAGAAAGCCATGCATAACTTAAAGTTCATCCATGAGGAAAAAACCCAACTTGTTGAAGTCGTGGTTTTATGTTTTTTGGAGGAGGAAAGGTTAGATTTAATCTTTTGTAGGAAAAAAAATAGCATTTCTTTCCCTTTTCCACATCTCACTAATCTTTTCTTACAACTGAATTGTCAACTTTTGCATGAGTGGGCAGGCAAATGAGATGATGAGTTTTTCCATGAAGATTTACCAGAAAATTCTTAAATATATTAAGCATATATTGCAAAAAAGAAGAATAAGATAATGATTTTAAATTTATAACATTAAAAAAAAATAATATATATATATATAAGACATGATGAAATTGTTAAATTATTTTTGGCCCTAGCATCGGTAATCCTAATTTCCTTATTTTTTCCTCTCTAGTAGTTTTCTCAACTTGGTCATTCATCAGAAGTAAAACAAACTTGCACTCATATGGGGAAAAAAAAAAAAAGGAGGCGATATAGTTTAGATTAAGTAGATTTTGCTGAAGTTGAGAGACTTGAAATCCACAAAAAAGGCTTTGGAGAGTATTTGAGTTGACAGTTAAGATAAAGGTATGGCAGGTCTGGTTTTAAATATGTATGAAACCATGCATATTTTCAGATCAGCCAACAGATCTTTAAAGTGTAACACTGTAATGTCAGCTTACATTAACAGTTGTTGTTTAGCAGAACTGGCAGGCCTTTTGTCATTAGCAATGCACCTGACAAGCTGAGATCTTCATCAGTGGCTGATACTCCTGGGCTCTGCCACAGTAGTTACACTGCTAAGGACAGGGAAGGTGCTAATGTTGGCTCTCCAAGGTAAATTCCCAATCAGTTTCAAAAACATAGCTACAGTCTCCTACTCTATGTTTTTGTAATATTTTCTTTTCCCAAATTTTACTACAAATTAACTGATAGGATAATGTTCAGCATTGCTACTAAAGACTAGGCAATATGCATGGATGTAATACATCGGAACATTTGCAGAATGTTACTGTCAAGATAATTTTCAATACCTCATATCTGTTGTATAATAATACCAAAAAACCTCAAATATGTAAAAAGTCTCTAAAAATGATTAAGGAACAAACACATTTGGCAGGATACCCATATTTCATCACTGCAGTGTATCATGCTGTTAGGTTAATATGGATATGAATTGTAAGATAGCTTGTTAAATAGTAGGATACCATGGATGCATGTATGTAGTTTCAACTAAATATATCTTTAAATTGTTTTTAATGAAACACCTATAACTATTGCTTAACCTAAACTAAGATGTAGGGTTTTCTACCTTTTTTTCCTCTCCTTAAAGAGAGGCAGTAACTTCATATCTTCTAGGCTGGTTAGTTTGTTAACTTGTTATTTCTTCCTGAATAATTTTGTTAAAACCACTTCTTTGCAAAGTACATTATTATGTACTCAGGAGTTCAGTGCTGATCATGCTTCAAAAGTTTCCTCTGACTTGAAATTAGAGGTAAGATGAAGTTTGCAATGGAAAATTTAGAGGTAGCCTTGGCCTGTGTGCTATGAGCTGATACTGCTGTAATGCATCAGCTTTATTTTTCTTCCAAACATGCCAAATTTTGCTTTCACAATGAAATATGATAATGCAGTTAATGCAGTGTTTTCACCACATAACCTTTCTCTGTGTTCCTGAATGGTAAGAACAGAATTAGAGTCCACGTACATATCACAACAAGAACTCTGTTCTAAGTTCCTGGTCTTTGTGTGTGCTGTAATTCTGCTCAGTGGTGGTACTGAATGAGAGCAGAAGGACTTGGCCCTGTCTCTCCTGTAAGAAATACTGGCAGTGGAGGTTAGTGGTGTGTTGCAATCTGCATTATGATATGTTTTGCGAGGAGGGAGCCCTGCCTATCTCATCTGCCTTGGGAGTCTTCCCAAGGTAAACAGGAGGAGAACGGCATGTATGAGGGAGGACAACCCCAGTGTGGATGAGCAACAAAAACAGACAATAAATTCACATCAAGGATGCCATCCAGGACACCAGTACACACTGAAATCTGTGATCTGAATGTGCCACAGGGCACGTGAAAAAAAGAAATCACCCTTGAATAAGTGGGACTATCCAACTGAAATGCCGAGCAAAGGGTCAAATGGTTAGAGAAAGATTAAGGGGGGGAGGAATTAATAATAAAAGTGATGCAATGGTGGGGAAAAAATAAAAGATCTGAGAGAAAAATATTTCCATGCAAGACTGTCAGAAAGGTTGCCCAGCATACATTATGAAATGTATCCTTTAGAATAATTTGCTTCTTCCTTCCTATATCTTTTAATAGCTATCATTTGCAGCAGTTGTCACAAATTATAATTAACAAGATAAATGGTAGTTTAATTAAAGTTCACTGTGGATTTTTCAATGGAATTCAGTTTTCCTTGAATTAAACAGGGAAAAAGTATCAAATATTATTTTTACTAGAGCAAATTTGGGCTGAAAAAGTGACCATAACTTCATGAGAAAAAAATCCATTTAAGTTTTAGTTCGCTTGATATAAAAGTTCATCCAGTTGCAACACAGTTGTTGAACTGAATTAATAGATTAAAAAATTTTTCTTTTCTGCACTTGTTTTCCCCAGAAAAAAATAAAAGGAGTGGTTGTTTGGTCAGAGAAAAAATCACAGTGTGTGATTTACCTATTTGTATGCACAATGCGAAAGAAAAATAAATCAACAAATACCTGAAACTACTAAGTAATATGCATCTTATTTGTTGAAAATTCAGTAATTTTTGTGTTTACTTCAGGAGGCAGACTCATGTTATTTTCTTCTATGGTTTGTGAAGAAAATTTATGCTTTCCTAAGGTTTTGGTTCTCCTTTCCTTTGAAAATATTACCTTCAAAAATGCTGGCAGTTTGAATTGATTGATGCTGTATTGCATCAATGAGAAGTCTGGAATGTTCTTGAACACTTGCAGTGAATCAGGGACTTGATGTTGGGTTTGGTTCTGTTCTTTGGAGGTACTGGATCAACCCCTCTCCAACATTCGACTGATGTGCATCCTTATATGCTCTATCCATCAAGATTAGTAATACAATATCAAATATGCAATACCAAACAAGGCAAGATGCTTTAGAACCCCATAAAATTATGATTTACAACACGAGGTTTTATCCCACAGTATTTGTATTGCTGATACAGTGGGGGAAAATGAGTGAGGAAATACTGAGTAGTTGCTATAAAGTATTTGGAGCATGAGAACATGGATAATTAAAACAATTAGGCATGCTTTTCACAGAATTTAATGAGACTGATCAATCCTGTTACAGATTCAGCTGATGTTAATATTACAGCCACTACTCCTAACATTCCCAAAAGATCTTATTTAAGAGAGACATCTGAAAAGATCCCAAGAGTTAGATAGAAACATCATATTTGGACAGAGTTTTGGAGGAACCACCATGTTAATTTTGATTGCCAGGTCTGATTTATTCATTATTAAACCAACATTTAGTTATGTAGTTCCACAGTAAACCGGAATAAGAAGGAGATTGTGGTTGAAAAAATTATCTGAAAAAGCATCTAAAAGACATCTTGTGGAACTGCAGCCAAATATGGAGTAAAAATAGATACCTACCTTCAAAGAACACTGAGGAGCTTTTTCTGAATTTTTTCTTGTCTTTGAAATGATGATATATGTGTTTACAGAGAAAAAAATTATCACAGAATAAAAAAAAAATTTAACTTAAAATATTTGAATTTTTGAATTCCCAGTATTACACAGGGATTCAGTTTTACTGTATAGATGCTCAGCACCTTGTAAAAATCAAGTGTTTGTTCCTGAGGTGTTTCAGACAAGGCAAATAAAAACTAATACACTTGAATTTACTGATTGCCTTCTGAAAACTTGCACATTTATGTAGATGAAATTTCTTGGCCAGGGATGAAGAAATAATGTGTCTGAACTGAAACTGGTTTGTGCTAGGAGACATTTTAGTTGGCTGAATTCTCTGAACTTTAATGCGTGGAATAATTCAGGTGTTGAATTAATGATCTTGCTTTTATTCCTAGATGTTGATAATTTTGTCACATATATTGCTCATATTTTCCAATGCATAAAAGCACAATAGGACAAAAAATTATCTACCTTTTAAAAATTACCTAATTCAAAATTAAAGGAACCAAAGTGATTTAGGTAATGATTTTGATTGAAGGTCTTTAGAAATATGTATCATCATCATTATGTGATTATGAGTTTAATAGTTCTTTAAATTATGAATAATGCTACTGTCATTTTAGGTCTATACTGATCACTAGAGAAATCTGATACTGTTGCCTTTTCAAAAATAGAGAGATCCATTGCTGATTGTGTTTAAGGCGAAATCAAACAGATTCAATCAGTCCTAAAATAAAAGTGCTGTTGAATTTTACTGAATTGTTGTGAGTCAGCTAATAAATATACAGAGTAAGGAAAATGAAACAAATTATTCCTTGGATCTTTGATGTTTTCTTTTCTCTTCATACTTCTTATTTTGAGTTGTGTGCTTGAATGCTGTATTATTCAAGAATACTTTCATTCTAAATTACCCTTACTGTACTTTGTAGCTCATGTAATTAAAACAGTTGTTCAGAGAATGCAAATGACTTGCAGTTTATGTGAGATCATGTCTTTAGGAGATAATCATGAAGTGAATTACTAACTGCCTTTGAAGCATTTCAAATTTATTTAATTGCAATAGAAACAACCACATCCGCTTGACACAATTCCATTCCATTGATGTTCTTGTTTGCTCTCAGAACTGTCCATAGCTACCTTCCAGTCTTCTAACCAAGATCAAATCACACAGTTTTGTTTTGTAGTTTCACCACTGTGTACTGTGCTTTCTTCTCTTATCAAACAAGTGCACAGTGCTCAAATTAAAAAAAAAAGGAACATGAACAAAACCACAACCAATATCTGACTTAAAAGCTTGGTGAGGGGATTTGCAAGACAACTATAAAAAAAAACCCTGAAAAGCTTAAATCCTGTTAGAGAGTCTAAACAGAAATGACATTTGAAATAAGGCAAGATGATTCTTGGTGAAGTACCTACTTAAAACCAAGTGAGCTCATATCACTATATGTGCTGGTGCTGAGGACCACAGATTTGGAATTCAACATATTTTTGCAGAGATTTAACAGCAGTCAGTCTTTACAAATACTAAATATACATTGCAGCATGGAATGATCAGTTATTGGCATAGGCTGAATGGCACATTGTTTAAATTATTTTATGTAGCTTATCCTTTATGCAGCTTCCAAAGTCTTCAGTTTGCAGGTTGTATTTAGCCCTTTGTAGTATAAGACCAAACACCCTGTTTCTGATTTTTGTAAGATTCATAACTTAGCAGTACAGAAACAAGCACACTTAGAAGGTACAAACCAAAAAATAAAACAAACCAACTGAAACATTTCAGGTAACTGTAAATTTTACATTTTACATAAGGGACCATTGCAGATATCAGAAATTCAAGTCTTTTCCCTGGGTTTTATTTTTACTTGGTGCTTGTGCTTCTGACCCATAAGTTTTAATCTGTTTTTTTAGCCAAAAAGAATATATCCATAAACCCCAAAACATTTCCTTAGCAGTTACACAAAATGTCTCTGTGTTGTTTTTTTTTTCTTTTGTGCTTCTTGTATAGATTTTTAGAAAAAGTCCTAAACTTAACCATTATCTTATTCACTTTTCAAGTGTTTATGCATTTCAATGTTTTGGACAAAACAAAATAATTTTCAGAATATAAACTAATAATATCTTTAGCTTATGGCTATAAGCTGAAGGAGCTGAGCACCATAAGTAGTGTTCATTGCACTTTAGAGATGGCATTTGGCAACCGGCAAAATAAGTAAAAATATTGGAAATGCTGATTCAAATTCTGGCACTGACTAACTTGGAATTTCACGTTATTTATATAAACATTTAAATATCTTTTATTTTTGGATCTGTCAGCTAGGAGAGGTTCCAGAGGCTCTCATTTAGGTTGTAAACATGGTGTAAGTCATGGTTCAGGTTACCAAATCAGAAATGTGGAATACATTATATATCAAAGTAACATTTGCCTCTCTAGTCAGTATTGCCTCTGAGTTAAAACTAAAGCTCTTGTTGACGAGCACCTTGGACTAGGTTGCCTTTGGATAGGCTGGTTTGTTCCAGGCTCCCCATCTGTAGGTACAAACCATGCTGCCTGCATGATGGGCTTCAGTGCATCTGGACCAGCAGGCTCCTTGTCCAGCATGCTCTGACCAAACACCTAACAGCGCTGGGACACTCGGATGGTTTTTGTTTCTGCCATGGTGCTGGTTAGTCTGGTGATCCTGTCATGGGCATGCCTTTGATTAAGGATGGCCTTTCTTCATGGAAATAGCTTTATGATCCCTGTTGTGCAACAATGTATGAAATGGCAAACACCTGGAAGGATTTTTCTATGGTGCAAGCATTTGTGCATCAGTGGCCAAACATCTGGAACTCATTGGAAGATTCTCTGTGGTCCCTTCAAGTGCTGATTGAGATTTCTTTCTTTTATAAGATGCACATCTCTTTTGACGTTGATTCTGAAAACTGAGGGAACGTGGGGGGATGGAAAGATTCAGATTGGAAAATATTATCTACTGCCTGAAACATTTTCTATTAAAAATTTAAATTGTCAACATGCGTATATATAAATGTTTTGAAATAAAATGCTCACTTAAAATAATACTGCATTTGTTGTAGTTACCTAATAACAAACTTTTGGCTATCAGGATGACTGTAAATACTTTGGTGTAGAAATATGGAGTTTGATTTAAAATTAATTGCTCTTTGAAGAAGTGGTCAAACTGACCCAGGCCTCAACACAGTAACTGAAATTTCCAAATTTAGGCTGGTTCTCATAATATACATTCTTGTCCTACATTGTGGCTTTCCCTTTTTTTTTTTTTATTCTGTAATGATCTAGAGATGAACAGTGAAGAGAGATGAAGCAGTTCCAGTTCTGTGTATTATTCCCAGGTTGTCAGGTTTCCTCCTTTCTGGCCTTACAGACATGAGTCTTCATTTTGACTTCTTTCTGATACCTGCTTGCTTGGTACCATATCTTTTTGGGGATATCCAGCACATTGTGGCTTCACCTCATCTGGAAGATGGTACAAATTAATTTGTGCTTAAAGTCAGCCATTTCTTAATGACAACAGTGATGTAATTTTCAAGACTGTATGATAACATATGTGGAAACTTCTTGCATGATTATCTTTTTAATCTCTCTTCCTTTTATTTTGACTTTTCCTGTAACAAAATAGGTTTCATCCTGAAATATTTTGATGCTACTCAATGCAGGACATTTAATGAATTCTCCCTTGTCAGGCTGAACACTTAGCAAGTGTTGGAGGAAGAAAAATAAAAGCCTCCTTATCATACATCTTCTTTCTCCCCAGCAGCATGTGCTGTATAAAGAAACTGGGAGGCAAATATTCTGATGAGTTTATGCTACCCAAAGATACTTCTTAGAGGGACATAACATTGTAGGTCTAGCATCTGTCTCCATGTCCTACTGGAGTGTCAGCAACCAGACAGAACCAGTCATGGGATTTAGGTTTCATTGTAAAACTTATGTTTAAAGGCTTCCATATGAATATTTTGGTTGATTCTAATATTACTTTTTAAGCAGCAGGAAGATACTGATTGCTGGGTTTTGGTTTGTGCAATTTTTTTTGTTTATTGGGTTTTGGCTTTGGGTTTGCTTTTTTGGTTTTTCTATAAAAAGAACACAAATTTTTGAACGGATGAAGTTGAGTATCTACAGTTTGTTTTAAGATCCTCTAATCTAAAGCATTTATGCTGAGTTGTCATATTTGATTGAAAAAAAATTGGAGCTGAATAGTCATTTGCATAACTCATATCTGTTACACAGCTTTTTGAATTTACCATGATGATATAGAAAGTACTGTTATGTAAACCCAAACTTGTATTTAAAAAAGAAAGACATCTCCCTTGTCTTCTAACTAAAAAAAAAATATTATTAGCCTGGGTGTATTGTTAGTGGTGGCTCTTTACGAGCATGAAAATCAGTTTTGAAGGGTTGTGAATTGAAAAAAACCAGTTTGTTGAAAAGGTAAAGGAAGAGCTGGAAAATGTTTCCTCTCTCCACAGTAATTTCTCTGATTTAATTGTATATGTTGCTGTTCCAAACAGAGGGAAAAATAACCAGGTCATAAACTGAGCTCTGTATTCATTTTCTTTGGAGCAAAGCCTCAAAGCCTCATTGATAGTTTGTCTTCATTGATAAATATTGAGGGCTGGTAGAGACTGAACTGTAGAACAAACCAGAGGAAACAGTGTGAGCATTTTGAGATGATTGACCTCAGCCTAGCTCACCTGGTTCCATAGGCTGCATACACCTGTGGCTGGAGTGTGCATTCAGTTTAACTCCAGCTGAAAGAGATCCAGCTCTCATGCTCCAAATCAATAGTCACTATGCAGGGACAATTGGGATGTAATTCGACTCATCCATTGCTGACTCAGAACTTGCCTAGGTCATTCATTACTGGTTTTGAAAATTTTTTCTAGTAGCAAACGACTGTGGTCTAAAAATGAGAATTTTGGGAAAGATTGATCCAAATCTACATATGCATTTCACTTTTCCTATGGAATTTGGGATTCCTTTTGAAAAAGCAGGAACAGTTTATAACCTATCCTCATTTTCAGGTGCCTTTGTTTTTTTGTGCAAAAGTTTCATGGTGGTCTTAATTTAAAATAAATTTGACTATGAGAAATTTTTTCTAGACTCTTATGATCTATAATTAACTTGGATTGCAGAATGTCCTAAACTGCTGACTTCCAGAAGTTTGACATATACAAAAATGTAGCTAGAATATGTTTGACAAAAAAAAGTTACATATGGATGAAGCAGTGACTTCAGTAAATTTGTACAGAATTGATAATTTTTTTTTGACAGGTACTGATTTACAATGAAGAAAGTGTCTAATATAATTCTGTGTAGTAAACAAAGCTTAATTCTTTTTAAGAATTCACATAAGCATGCATATATATAGTGTTAAATATGTATATATAAATATATATACATGTATTTAAAAGTGAGAACAGCTCTATTTTCTTTTCTGAGGTAAAGAAAAGCTTCGTTCAGCGCCTAGAATAACAGGAAAAATTTCAGTAGATTTAGAATGTCACATGTGATTCAGGTCTTGCCAGAGACTGAAGTCAGTGGGATGTTCTAAGTATGTTACTGGCCCAGGATCTGAGACTTTTCCAGACTCACATGAGACCTGTGTGGAAGCTTGGTTCAGATCTTCTGACTCCTAGTCTGGTCTTCAGATTGCAGGAACATTCACCCTTCCTCTGTTCCTCAGCTCCCTATACTAGGTTTTGTGTATTAAGCAGGAACAACAGGTTTGTAGGTCAAACAGCCACTGGTAGCTTTGAGTGTTTCATCCCATATTCCAAAAAACTCTGCTTCTATTTTCGGTGGAAGTAGTGTGTAGAGAGAGTCCTTAGACATAAAATGATAAAAATGTGTTCTTAATCTCTAATGCTCACTCTTTCTGTCACCTCCCAACTTTGCTAATACTGTCAATACATATCCCATGTGAGGCCTTGTGGAGAAATGTAAACTTTTAGTGCACTGAGACACACCAACTGTAGAGCAACTTAATGATAAAAGAGCCATTGAAATATATTGCTGGAGAGCCAAACTACATTCTTCAAGCTTGTGTTTATAAACTCCTCATTCTAAGCACAATGGCTGCATTATAAACCAGAGCTAGGGAATAGGCACCGCTCCAAGCAGAGTCAGGAGTGAAGAAGGAATAGCAGCTGACTTTTGTTTATCAGAGCAGCTTGAGCAGGATGTGCTTTTACATATCTAAATATTTATGTAAACAGATGCACATTAAACCACTTAGAAATCAATAAAGTTTCTGAAAATAGAACTCCACAATGATGTCAGGAGATGTTTATCTTCAAGAACTGTGGGAATGGGCTTGAATTTGCAAATATTTCATTGAAAAAAGGCTGTAAAACTAGATTCAGATTTAATTTCTTCAGATGATACAACACAGGCTATTTTACTGTGCCGAGTGCATAGATGTACTAGCTATTTTTTTCTAGTTATAACCAGCTAACTTTTTCTTTCCCAGCTTCTCATAATTGCAGGTGGCATTTACTAGTTGGTAGTATAGGCTTTTGGAGAGTGCACCTGTCTGCTTTTCTGCACACTGTTGGAGTTGTGTGTGCCCTGCTAGGCAAGGGCAGAGCCTCAGTATTGGCTGTGTCTTGCCTGCAAAGTGCAAACACTCCAGGCCAGCATGGATTTTCTCCACTTACATTGCATGTCTGTAGGGAACTGAATCTATGCAGAAAGTCCCAGAATTTGAAAGATGCTATAGCAGAGCCATGATATAATACTTGCTCTCCCTCGGTACTTTTGTAAATTTTTGGCTTTGTTGCTGGGGTCAACCTGAGTGGTGGTGGTGGTGGTGATTTTTTTTTAACTCATTCTGGTTTTGGCAACTTTGTGGAATTTTTCTTTTACAACTTAGAACATGCACTAAATGTTCTTCCCCTTTGTTTTTGTTTGGTGCACCAACTTATGTTGTTACTTTTTTTAATAAATTTTTCCAAACTTTTATATTTGAAGTACTACCATGGACTTCTCTGTCATCTTGTCTCCCCAAATCCTCTGAAAATGCAGCTCAGCCTGTCTTTAGATTTCCTTTCCTTAGAGCATTTATGAAGTTTTACAGATAGATGGTTGTCGTGGTTTAAAACCAATAACTAAGAAAATTATTTATTTCTTGCTGTGAGATATGGATTAGAATAAGGGCAAAACAGGCATAAAACTTAAAAGGAATAAAGAAAGTTTATTGACAAACAACAAGAATAAGAACACCAGAATAAACTTCTAGAAAAACCTT